>NW_028120508.1:5000-91724 GCF_965178545.1 Coloeus monedula
CTAACCCTAACCCTAACCCTAACCCTAACCCTAACCCTAACCCTAACCCTAACCCTAACCCTAACCCTAACCCTAACCCTAACCCTAACCCTAACCCTAACCCTAACCCTAACCCTAACCCTAACCCTAACCCTAACCCTAACCCTAACCCTAACCCTAACCCTAACCCTAACCCTAACCCTAACCCTAACCCTAACCCTAACCCTAACCCTAACCCTAACCCTAACCCTAACCCTAACCCTAACCCTAACCCTAACCCTAACCCTAACCCTAACCCTAACCCTAACCCTAACCCTAACCCTAACCCTAACCCTAACCCTAACCCTAACCCTAACCCTAACCCTAACCCTAACCCTAACCCTAACCCTAACCCTAACCCCTAACCCTAACCCTAACCCTAACCCTAACCCTAACCCTAACCCTAACCCCTAACCCTAACCCCCTAACCCTAACCCTAACCCTAACCCTAACCCTAACCCTAACCCTAACCCTAACCCTAACCCTAACCCTAACCCTAACCCTAACCCTAACCCTAACCCTAACCCTAACCCTAACCCTAACCCTAACCCTAACCCTAACCCTAACCCTAACCCTAACCCTAACCCTAACCCTAACCCTAACCCTAACCCTAACCCTAACCCTAACCCTAACCCTAACCCTAACCCTAACCCTAACCCTAACCCTAACCCTAACCCTAACCCTAACCCTAACCCTAACCCTAACCCTAACCCTAACCCTAACCCTAACCCTAACCCTAACCCTAACCCTAACCCTAACCCTAACCCTAACCCTAACCCTAACCCTAACCCTAACCCTAACCCTAACCCTAACCCTAACCCTAACCCTAACCCTAACCCTAACCCTAACCCTAACCCTAACCCTAACCCTAACCCTAACCCTAACCCTAACCCTAACCCTAACCCTAACCCTAACCCTAACCCTAACCCCTAACCCTAACCCTAACCCTAACCCTAACCCTAACCCTAACCCTAACCCTAACCCCTAACCCTAACCCTAACCCTAACCCTAACCCTAACCCCTAACCCTAACCCTAACCCTAACCCTAACCCTAACCCTAACCCCCTAACCCTAACCCTAACCCCCTAACCCTAACCCCAAACCCTAACCCTAACCCCCTAACCCTAACCCCTACACCCCTGACCCCTACGTCCCTGACCCTATGCCCCTGACCCCTACGCTCCTGACCCCTATGCCTCTGACCCCTGACCCCTATGCCCCTGGCCGCTACGCCCCTGACCCCTACGCCCCTGACCACTGACCCCTACGCGCCTGGCCGCTATGCCCCTGACCCCTACGCCCATGACCCCTGACCCCTATGCCCCTGACCCCTGACTCCTGAGCCCTGCGCCCCTGACCCCTATGCCCCTGGCTGATGTACCCCTGACCCCTACGCCCCTGGCCCCTACACCCCTGACCCCTGTGCCCCTGACCCCTGGGCCCTGTGCCCGTGACCCCTACGCCCCTGACCCCTGGCCCCTTATGCCCCTGACCCCTGTGCCCCTGACCCCTACACTCCTGGCCCTACACCCCTGACTCCTGGCCCCTACACCCCTGACCCTTATGCCCCTGGCCCCTGACCCCTACACCCCTGACCGCTGGCCCCTAGCCCTGCACCCCTAAGCCTATGCCCCTAGCCCCTGGCTCTATGCTCCTGGCCCTACCCCACTGGGCCTATGCCTCTGACCCTGCACCCCTGGCCCCTAACCCTATGCCCCTAGCTCCTGGCCCTTGGCCCCTATCCCCTGGTCCTGGCTCTGACCCTGGCCCCTGGCCCGTGGCCCTGGCTCTTACCTGTGGCTCTATCCCTAACCTGTGACTCTGGTCTGTGGCCCTAGCCTGTGACCCTGGCCCTAAGCCATGACCCTGACCTGTGCTTGTGGCCCTGGCCTGTGACCCTGGCCCTGCCTCCTACCCTGCACCCCTGACCCTAGCCTGGCTTCTACTCCTGATGGTGGTGTGTGGTACCTAATGTGGCACTGGCTGCTGGTCCTCTGCCCCCTCCACCCTATGTACTACTGTACCCCTTGGCCCCTGGACCTTACCTGCTGTTCTCTGGCCTGCGTGCGTTGTCCCTTGTGTGGTGGATTCCTGCTGCGGTCCTGGTGCTGGGGTTCTGCTGTTGTATTGCTATTGGGGCTATAGGGTTAGGGTCTGGGCTAGCGCTGGGGCTAGGGCTAGTGTTAGGGGGTTGGGTTAAGGTTGGGGGTTAGGGTTGTGGTCAGGGTCAGGGCTAGGGGGCTAGGGGTTAGGGTTTGGGATTAGGGTTAGGTGGGGAGGGTGCTGGCATTGGCTCAGCATTTGGAACTGTTGCCTCCAGCTGTGGGGAGGGTGCTGGCATGGGCTCAGCATTTGGGATTATTACCTCCAGCTGTGGGGAGGGTGCTGGCATGGGCTCAGCATTCAGGGTGATTGCCTCCAGCTGTGGGGAGGGCTGCTGCCTGTGGCTGCTTTTAGGGAGAAAGGGGTGTTGTTTGGGGTCCTGGTTAAGGTTAGGTTTAGGCAACAGGGCTTGTGTGTCATACCCCTTGTGTTTGTTGTGTAGTGTGTGATTTTTGAGCCCTTTCTCTTTATTCCCTGGACTCCCCTTGGGCTCTTGGCCTTTATTATGTTCTCCTGCTGCCTCCTCCTTGGGCTCTTGGCCTTTATTATATCCCCCTGGAATGTCCCCCTGGGCTCTCGGCCTTAATTGTGTCCCCCTGCAGTGTCCCTCCTTGGCTGCCACCCTCTGTGTGTTTTTCTAACCTTTTTTGTGTGGGTGTTGTCCTTCCATGGGGGCTGCGGTGTTCTCCTGGTGCTGGGGGTTCTGCCTGCTGCGGCTGGGTGGGCTAAAATGGTGGCCTGAGGGGTGCTGTGGGGTGGTGCATAAATAGCGGGAAGGGGGGGGCTTGCGGGGGGGGCGCCCTGAGGGGAGACGCAACGGCGGGAAGAGGGGCCGTGAGGCGGGAAGGGGTGGAGGGTACCCTGAGGGGAGCCGCAATGGCGGGAAGGGGTGCCGTGAGGCGGCGGGGGCTGCCCTGAGGGGACCCGCGGGCGGCAAGGGGTGGAGGGTACCCTGAGGGGAGCCGCAATGGCGGGAAGGGGTGCCGTGAGGCGGCGGGGGCTGCCCTGAGGGGAGCCGCGGGTGGCAAGGGGTGGAGGGTACCCTGAGGGGAGCCGCAATGTCGGGAAGAGGTGCCGTGAGGCGGCGGGGGCTGCCCTGAGGGGAGCCGCGGGCGGCACGGGGCGGGGGATACCTTGAGGGGACCCACAATGGCGGGAGGGGGGAGCGGCGGGCGGCGGGGAGGTGCGGTGGGGCGGTGTGAGGAGGCGGAGCGGTGCGGGACCGGCGGGGGGATGGCGGCGGCTCACGGGGGGCTGGCGGGTGGCTGCAGGCGGCGGCGGGTGCCGGACCGGTGGGCTCCGGATGGCGGCAGGTGCAGGAGCGGCGCGGGACTGGCGCGGGAGTGGTGCCGGAGGCGGGAAGCGCCGTGAGGGGAGAGGGGCGGGGCGAGGGGCGGGGCTACATTGCGCGCGAGGGAAGGGGCGGAGCGTCGTGACGCGCGCGGCGCGGGCGGAGCCGGGGGCGGAGCGTCGTGACGCGCGCGGCGGGGGCGGAGCGTCGTGACGCGCGCGGCGGGGGCGGTGCCGGGGGCGGAGCGTCGTGACGCGCGCGGCGGGGGCGGTGCCGGGGGCGGAGCGTCGTGACGCGCGCGGCGGGGGCGGAGCGTCGTGACGCGCGCGGCGCGGGCGGAGCCGGGGGCGGAGCGTCGTGACGCTCGCGGCGGGGGCGGTGCCGGGGGCGGAGCGGCGTGACGCGCGCGGCGCGGGCGGAGCCGGGGGCGGAGCGTCGTGACGCTCGCGGCGGGGGCGGAGCGTCGTGACGCGCGCGGCGGGGGCGGTGCCGGGGGCGGAGCGTCGTGACGCGCGCGGCGCGGGCGGAGCGGCGTGACGCGCGCGGCGCGGGCGGAGCGGCGTGACGCGCGCGGCGGGGGCGGTGCCGGGGGCGGAGCGGCGTGACGCGCGCGGCGGGGGCGGGGCCGGGGCGGAGCGGCGTGACGCGCGCGGCGGGGGCGGTGCCAGGGGCGGAGCGGCGTGACGCGCGCGGCGGGGGTGGAGCCGGGGGCGGAGCGTCGTGACGCGCGCGGCGCGGGCGGTGATCGGGGCCGGGACAGCGTGACGCGCGCGGCGGGGGCTGGGCCGGGGACGGGGGGGCGTGACACATGTGTGTGGGGTGGGAGCCTGCGATGAATGGGGGGTAGAGCTTAGGATGAGTGATAGGTGTGGGTGGTGTGTGTGCGCGCCGAAAAATTGGCTAATTAACTAATGATCCAATTATCTAATTCAGTTAGTGCTCCAGATGGGATATATTAGATTTGATAAGGAAATTCAACTCCTTTCCTTGACAGAGAATAGTCAAAAACACCAGTGAGCAATGGCTCCTGTACCTGAAGGGAGCCCACAAGAAAGATGAGGAGAGACTGTAAGAGTGGAGTGACAGTGACCCACAAAGACCGTGCTGTACCCGGGCCCGGCCGTGGTCCTGGCACTTTTCCTGCATTCTGATTTTCTGTTCAGAAGTCACTATGTGGCCAAATCTCTGGGTCTGGCTAAACGGTGTTTAGTGCAGAACTGATGCGATGGTCACTCGCAATCGCCCAGAGCAGGAGCCAACTTGCAACTCTGGTGAAACTCAAGTGACACCAGCTGAGGCACACGCTCCAGATAACACACTGTGGGTGTGCCAGGGTCAGGGGCAAATGGTCAGGGCTTACCTTCTTCTGGTTTGAGGCCCGGTTTGGCAGCAACACAACATTCCAGTGCAGGATCAGTGCCAAAGGGAAGGGCTGCACAGATGCCCTGAGCCCCAGTCTCTGCATCAGCAGCAGTGGGTGGGTGGACCTCACCCATTTCCAGATTCAAATCCATTTGTTTGTCACTCCTGCTAGTTTATAGGCTCTGAAAGCTCATTTCAGCTGTTCAGTGACAGCACTAGCTGGTCCATGGATTTAAGGAAGCAGACAGGCTTTGGGAATGTGTGTTGCCATTTGAGACTTGTCCAACAAAAGGGGCACAGGAGGAGGACAGGTGTTAGGACCGAGTCCGGAGAGCTGGCCGCATAAACGACACGTACACCGATACGATTAAGTATCCTTCTCCCTTTATTGTTCAACTATGCCAACTTATATCTACTTTTGAAAAGATTCATGCCCAGTCCCTCTAGATGGACTCTAATCAGAGGGGGAGCCGGGTAGCTGTATACCTTGCCAAGGACTCTCAGGGCTGCCTGCAGTCAGGGGCCTGTTCAGGAGCTTTTCCTCAGCAACCCTGCAGTGTCCAGTCTTTCCAGGGGTATCATATGCCCTTGTTCCATAAGGAATCCCTCTACAGACAGGGAGCTGTCACCGGCCCCGTGCTCATGGGCTGCAGGGGACACCTGCACTGAGGAAATGGAAATGGGAAAGAGGGAAATGCAACCTGATGGGATGCACCTCTGGCACCACATTTCCTCTTCTTCCTGCTGTCCTGGAAAACCCCAAGTAAATCCAGTCCCTCAGACCTTGCATCCCTGAACACCAGGAGAGCCGGTGCTTTACCCAGATCCCAGTGCCCTGCACGGCTGCGCTGACACGAGCACAGGCCGATTGCTCCGCCCAGCACCATCCCTCATTTTCTTCCCATTGCTCCCCAAGCGTCCCCAAACCACCCCAGCGTGTCTGTGCCGGGGCCAGGGCCTGCCCCGAGCCCGACCAGAGGCTGTCACCCAGCCCTGCACCAGCTCCCACCCCCGGGTGAGCTGGGAATGCACTGAGAGCTCGGCTCCCCGGGCTCCCCAGCACCCAAACCGGTCCTCAGACACACAAAAATGCCCAACCTGCCCCTCTGGGCACAGCCAAACACCACAATTCCATCATCCCCAAGCAACTCTGGCACTTGCCTCTTCACCTCCGCCCATTTCCAGTAGCCGGGGCTAGGACCGGGCTGTCAGAAATAGCATTCCCTAGGCAGTTCATCCCAGCGCAGAGGAGAAGAGGAGCCTGTCCCTGACCCACACCATGGGCAGGACAAGGGGGGCCCTAGCTGGCTTTGCCTACTCCAACACCAAAGCTCTTGGTCCCAAAGATGGGGCGAGTTCAGTGGTTTTTCCTGTCCTGAAAGAGAGCAGAAAAGGGAAGTTAATCCCACTGTGGAATCCAAGACTCCTGCATTTCCTATTTCTGCTCTGATTGCTCACCGTGGAGTTTTAGCCATGGAAAAAAAAGGAGAATGACACCATATCAAATAAAAAGTTGATTAATCCACGTAGGGGCTGTGGAGAGGATACAAAGGAGCTTTTCCATGATTTTGGGGCTTGAAGAGGGACTGAATTTCCCTCAAAGCTGGGAAGGGCCTGAGGATAATAAAGCAAAGGAGCAGCTTCATCTCTCCCTGGCAGAGAGCTCGGGGCTCCATTATGGATACAAATCAATCCCAGCAGGATTTCAAAGGGTTTCTTTAGGATGTCAGGTCCCTCTTTATCAGATCCCTGCTGGGATTCAGGGCCTGCCTGGTCACGGGGTGCTTTGATAAGGGCTGGATTTAAATCCCAGATCTGAGAACAGACATGAAAGGTCCCTGGGTTTCTAGGGGGTTGAAAAACTCAAGCTGGATTCGCTGCAGAGCTGAAAAATCAGGGTAAGAGAGAGCAAGGAGTGGCCAGCAGGCTCAGGCTCCTGATCACGCCCCTGGGATCCATGGGATCCATAGGATCCACGGCCTCTGGCACGCTGCTCCAGCACCCTGCAGGGTGACTGACAGCAGGGCAGGGGAAGGAGCCACCAGCAGCTCTGCCATGTGCACCATCATTCACCTTGCACGTGGCCTAAACAGCTACCAAGCACTGATGGACTGACTGAGCCGAAAATATCGGAGAGATCTCAGTTTGCACTCCAAATTCCCTGCAGCCTGTTCCCTTCCTGATCCATCCCTTCAAGCAGCAAGAGTGGAATTCCTTCCGTGGTTGCTCTTTCCCTCCTGTTTGCCACTCAACAAGAAAAAGCAGCCACGTGAACAGGAGTAAAAGCCCCAAACCCACAAAAAAGCACATTCTCAGCATCACTAATCCCTGCCAAATTGCCGGGAACCTTCCAAAACTACATCCAAGCTTGGAAACAGGGATCCAGTTGTTTGTTTAAGCAGCTATTGATCCAGTCTCTTCCAGCTAATTAAACTATTCACTATTTAAACTCATTAAACTGCTCATCCTGCTCCTGGCAGCCAGAGGCAAAGAAGAAATCGTGTCTAGATTAAATGGTGATGGTGAATGTGCCCATCCCAGTCCTTGGAGAGGTTGGAATTGCATCCCTGTTCCTCTGCTCTCTTTTCCTTCCTTTTTCCTGCAGTGATTCCCACCCGGATTCCTCAGCTCCAGCTCTCTGAGCAGCCTCAGGGGGAGCATTTCATCCCCTTGGAGCCAACTCCATTTGTTGCATCCTTCATGCCTCAACCACCCCTAAAAGCAGGCAAGTGCTGATGGGCAGTGCAGCTGCTTCCACTTGGGAATGTTTCCAGTGGAACAGGGAGGGAATTCTGAGAAGCTTCCACCCACTGCACGTTATTGCTGGATAAAAGGTGAGGCAGCAAAGGATCAACAAAGGGAGATTTCAGCAAGACAAAGTCCAGACAGAGAGGCTGCAAGTGTGGCTGGGGCTGCTAAACTGGGAAAACTGCAAGGTCAGGCTGTGGGAACGTGGATTATACTGAGGTCTGGAACTGGTGTTGGGAAGAGAGGGAGAAGGAGAAGGAGAAGGAGAAGGAGAAGGAGAAGGAGAAGGAGAAGGAGAAGGAGAAGGAGAAGGAGAAGGAGAAGGAGAAGAAGGAGAAGGAGAAGGAGAAGGAGAAGGAGAAGGAGAAGGAGAAGGAGAAGGAGAAGGAGAAGGAGAAGGAGAAGGAGAAGGAGAAGGAGAAGGAGAAGGAGAAGGAGAAGGAGAAGGAGAAGGAGGAGAAGGAGAAGGAGGAGAAGGAGAAGGAGGAGGAGGAGAAGGAGAAGGAGGAGGAGAAGGGCCCGAAGTAACTGCACAGTGAATTTCCTTACCATGAGCCAGGCTCATTCCCTGAGCTGACCAATATCTCTGAGCTCCCCTTCATGGCACAGCCCTGCCAGTAAAGAAGAGAAGTTCCTGCTGCTCCCACTGGAATTCTGTAGCGTGCCTGGCATTCCATACGTTCTGCTGCCTGAGAATTCCTGCAGCCGTCCTTGGGAAGAGCAGTTCACTGCCACAGGAGGAACAAGAGGAAAGCAGCTGCCACTCTCGGGTTCTGTGCCCTGTAAAAAGTAAAAGCAGATAAAGATCAAAGCTCCATAAAGCTGGAACCATCTCCAACCTCGGGACAGCACTTCTGTGGGAAAAGCGTAGATGGGCAATTAGGAAGGAGATCATCATGCAAATGGGCAAGGGGGGGAATTAAATTCTGCTGCTTTCTGATTGAGGCCTGCTTCAATTTGCAGCCTTTATAATATCAGTTTAATGGGACTTTTTGTGCTTTAAAGAGGTTTTTATTAGCTGGGGGTTGTCCCTGCCTGGACTGAGGCACAGCACAATGAGTCTCCTGCCTCCTGAAGCCGTGTCGTTATCCCAGCATCTGAAATTAAAAACCAGCACTCTGGGAAACCTCTCTACTCTGAGGAGAAGTGTGAGGAGCGTTTGGGTCTGTGGAAAGCCTGGAACAGCTCTGAGAGACACCAAACATCCTGTGGATCCCAATAAACAGCAAAACATTCCAGCAGCTCCTTCCAACACCGCCCTTGTAGGGAACTCTGTCACCCCAGTGGGTATTTGTGGGAGTAAGGAAGAAATCCCACTAATGACCTCAGTGTGATCACCTCTGGTTCGTCTGGGGATAAATCTCCTTTATCCTTCTGGGAGAATAAAGGAATCCAATGCTGCCTTAATCCCCAGCTCCTCAGAGTCTGCATTTCCAGAATCCATCTCCTGGCCCAGCATGGGAAGGGTTGTCCAGCGCTGGAACAGCTGCCCAGGGCAGTGGTGGAGTCACCAACCCTGGAAGTGCTCATAAAATACATGGATATGGCACTTGAGTGTTCATAAAATACCTGGGTAAATACATGGGTAAATATAGGGATAAATTCATGGGTAAATACGTGGATAAAAATATGGATAAATGTATATGGATAAACATATATGGATAATCCATGGATAAATATAGGGATAAATATGTAGGGATAAATATGTATGGATAAATACAGACCTTGCTTCCCTGAACACCAGGAGAGCCGGTGCTTTACCCAGATCCCAGTGCCCTGCACGGCTGCGCTGACACGAGCGCAGGCCGACCGTTCCGCCCAGCACCATCCCTCATTTTCCTCCCACGGCTCCCCAAGCGTCCCCAAAGCACCCCAGCGTGTCTGTGCCGGGGCCAGGGCCTGCCCCGAGCCCGACCAGAGGCTGTCACCCGGCCCTGCACCAGCTCCCACCCCTGGCAGAGCTGGGAATGCACTGAGAGCTCGGCTCCCCGGGCTCCCCAGCACCCAAACCGGTCCTCAGACACACAAAAATGCCCAACCTGCCCCTATGGGCGCAGCCAAACACCACAATTCCATCATCCCCAAGCAACTCTGGCACTTGCCTCTTCACCTCCGCCCATTTCCAGTAGCCGTGGCTAGGACCGGGCTGTCAGAAATAGCATTCCCTAGGCAGTTCATCCCAGCACAGAGGAGAAGAGGAGCCTGTCCCTGACCCACACCATGGGCAGGACAAGGGGGGCCCTAGCTGGCTTTGCCTACTCCAGCACCACAGCTCTTGGTCCCAAAGATGGGGCGAGTTCAGTGGTTTTTCCTGTCCTGAAAGAGAGCAGAAAAGGGAAGTTAATCCCACTGTGGAATCCAAGACTCCTGCATTTCCTATTTCTGCTCTGATTGCTCACCGTGGAGTTTTAGCCATGGAAAAAAAAGGAGAATGACACCATATCAAATAAAAAGTTGATTAATCCACGTAGGGGCTGTGGAGAGGATACAAAGGAGCTTTTCCATGATTTTGGGGCTTGAAGAGGGACTGAATTTCCCTCAAAGCTGGGAAGGGCCTGAGGATAATAAAGCAAAGGAGCAGCTTCATCTCTCCCTGCCAGAGAGCTCGGGGCTCCATTATGGATACAAATCAATCCCAGCAGGATTTCAAAGGGTTTCTTTAGGATGTCAGGTCCCTCTTTATCAGATCCCTGCTGGGATTCAGGGCCTGCCTGGTCACGGGGTGCTTTGATAAGGGCTGGATTTAAATCCCAGATCTGAGAACAGACATGAAAGGTCCCTGGGTTTCTAGGGGGTTGAAAAACTCAAGCTGGATTCGCTGCAGAGCTGAAAAATCAGGGTAAGAGAGAGCAAGGAGTGGCCAGCAGGCCCAGGCTCCTGATCACGCCCCTGGGATCCATGGGATCCATAGGATCCACGGCCTCTGGCACGCTGCTCCAGCACCCTGCAGGGTGACTGACAGCCGGGCAGGGGAAGGAGCCACCAGCAGCTCTGCCATGTGCGCCATCATTCACCTTGCACGTGGCCTAAACAGCCACCAAGCACTGATGGACTGACTGAGCCGAAAATATCGGAGAGATCTCAGTTTGCACTCCAAATTCCCTGCAGCCTGTTCCCTTCCTGATCCATCCCTTCAAGCAGCAAGAGTGGAATTCCTTCCGTGGTTGCTCTTTCCCTCCTGTTTTCCACTCAACAAGAAAAAGAGCAGCCACGTGAACAGGAGTAAAAGCCCCAAACCCACAAAAAAGCACATTCTCAGCATCACTAATCCCTGCCAAACTGCCAGGAACCTTCCAAAACTACATCCAAGCTTGGAAACAGGGATCCAGTTGTTTGTTTAAGCAGCTATTGATCCAGTCTCTTCCAGCTAATTAAACTATTCACTATTTAAACTCATTAAACTGCTCATCCTGCTCCTGGCAGCCAGAGGCAAAGAAGAAATCGTGTCTAGATTAAATGGTGTTGGTGAATGTGCCCATCCCAGTCCTTGGAGAGGTTGGAATTGCATCCCTGTTCCTCTGCTCTCTTTTCTTTCCTTTTTCCTGCAGTGATTCCCACCCGGATTCCTCAGCTCCAGCTCTCTGAGCAGCCTCAGGGGGAGCATTTCATCCCCTTGGAGCCAACTCCATTTGTTGCATCCTTCATGCCTCAACCACCCCTAAAAGCAGGCAAGTGCTGATGGGCAGTGCAGCTGCTTCCACTTGGGAATGTTTCCAGTGGAACAGGGAGGGAATTCTGAGAAGCTTCCACCCACTGCACGTTATTGCTGGATAAAAGGTGAGGCAGCAAAGGATCAACAAAGGGAGATTTCAGCAAGACAAAGTCCAGACAGAGAGGCTGCAAGTGTGGCTGGGGCTGCTAAACTGGGAAAACTGCAAGGTCAGGCTGTGGGAACATGGATTATACTGAGGTCTGGAACTGGTGTTGGGAAGAGAGGGAGAAGGAGAAGGAGAAGGAGGAGAAGGAGAAGGAGAAGGAGAAGGAGAAGGAGAAGGAGAAGGAGAAGGAGAAGGAGAAGGAGAAGGAGAAGGAGAAGGAGAAGGAGAAGGAGAAGGAGAAGGAGAAGGAGAAGGAGAAGGAGAAGGAGAAGGAGAAGGAGAAGGAGAAGGAGAAGGAGAAGGAGAAGGAGAAGGAGAAGGAGAAGGGCCCAAAGTAACTGCACAGTGAATTTCCTTACCATGAGCCAGGCTCATTCCCTGAGCTGACCAATATCTCCGAGCTCCCCTTCATGGCACAGCCCTGCCAGTAAAGAACAGAAGTTCCTGCTGCTCCCACTGGAATTCTGTAGCGTGCCTGGCATTCCATACGTTATGCTGCCTGAGAATTCCTGCAGCCGTCCTCGGGAAGAGCAGTTCACTGCCACAGGAGGAACAAGAGGAAAGCAGCTGCCACTCTTGGGTTCTGTGCTCTGTAAAAAGTAAAACCAGATAAAGATCAAAGCTCCATAAAGCTGGAACCATCTCCAACCTCGGGACAGCACTTCTGTGGGAAAAGCGTAGATGGGCAATTAGGAAGGAGATCATCATGCAAATGGGCAAGGGGGGGGAATTAAATTCTGCTGCTTTCTGATTGAGGCCTGCTTCAATTTGCAGCCTTTATAATATCAGCTTAATGGGACTTTTTGTGCTTTAAAGAGGTTTTTATTAGCTGGGGGTTGTCCCTGCCTGGACTGAGGCACAGCACAATGAGTCTCCTGCCTCCTGAAGCCGTGTCGTTATCCCAGCATCTGAAATTAAAAACCAGCACTCTGGGAAACCTCTCTACTCTGAGGAGAAGTGTGAGGAGCGTTTGGGTCTGTGGAAAGCCTGGAACAGCTCTGAGAGACACCAAACATCCTGTGGATCCCAATAAACAGCAAAACATTCCAGCAGCTCCTTCCAACACCGCCCTTGTAGGGAACTCTGTCACCCCAGTGGGTATTTGTGGGAGTAAGGAAGAAATCCCACTAATGACCTCAGTGTGATCACCTCTGGTTCGTCTGGGGATAAATCTCCTTTATCCTTCTGGGAGAATAAAGGAATCCAATGCTGCCTTAATCCCCTGCTCCTCGGAGTCTGCATTTCCAGAATCCATCTCCTGGCCCAGCATGGGAAGGGTTGTCCAGCGCTGGAACAGCTGCCCAGGGCAGTGGTGGAGTCACCAACCCTGGAAGTGCTCATAAAATACATGGATATGGCACTTGAGTGTTCATAAAATACCTGGGTAAATACATGGGTAAATATAGGGATAAATTCATGGGTAAATACATGGATAAACATATGGATAAATATAGGGATAAATATGTAGGGATAAATATGTATGGATAAATACAGACCTTGCATCCCTGAACACCAGGAGAGCCGGTGCTTTACCCAGATCCCAGTGCCCTGCACGGCTGCGCTGACACGAGCACAGGCCGATCGCTGTGCCCAGCACCATCCCTCATTCTCCTCCCATTGCTCCCCAAGCGTCCCCAAAGCACCCCAGCGTGTCTGTGCCGGGGCCAGGGCCTGCCCCGAGCCCGACCAGAGGCTGTCACCCAGCCCTGCACCAGCTCCCACCCCCGGGTGAGCTGGGAATGCACTGAGAGCTCGGCTCCCCGGGCTCCCCAGCACCCAAACCGGTCCTCAGACACACAGAAATGCCCAACCTGCCCCTCTGGGCACAGCCAAACACCACAATTCCATCATCCCCAAGCAACTCTGGCACTTGCCTCTTCACCTCCGCCCATTTCCAGTAGCCGGGGCTAGGACCGGGCTGTCAGAAATAGCATTCCCTAGGCAGTTCATCCCAGCACAGAGGAGAAGAGGAGCCTGTCCCTGACCCACACCATGGGCAGGACAAGGGGGGCCCTAGCTGGCTTTGCCTACTCCAACACCACAGCTCTTGGTCCCAAAGATGGGGCGAGTTCAGTGGTTTTTCCTGTCCTGAAAGAGAGCAGAAAAGGGAAGTTAATCCCACTGTGGAATCCAAGACTCCTGCATTTCCTATTTCTGCTCTGATTGCTCACCGTGGAGTTTTAGCCATGGAAAAAAAAGGAGAATGACACCATATCAAATAAAAAGTTGATTAATCCACGTAGGGGCTGTGGAGAGGATACAAAGGAGCTTTTCCATGATTTTGGGGCTTGAAGAGGGACTGAATTTCCCTCAAAGCTGGGAAGGGCCTGAGGATAATAAAGCAAAGGAGCAGCTTCATCTCTCCCTGGCAGAGAGCTCGGGGCTCCATTATGGATACAAATCAATCCCAGCAGGATTTCAAAGGGTTTCTTTAGGATGTCAGGTCCCTCTTTATCAGATCCCTGCTGGGATTCAGGGCCTGCCTGGTCACGGGGTGCTTTGATAAGGGCTGGATTTAAATCCCAGATCTGAGAACAGACATGAAAGGTCCCTGGGTTTCTAGGGGGTTGAAAAACTCAAGCTGGATTCGCTGCAGAGCTGAAAAATCAGGGTAAGAGAGAGCAAGGAGTGGCCAGCAGGCCCAGGCTCCTGATCACGCCCCTGGGATCCATGGGATCCATAGGATCCACGGCCTCTGGCACGCTGCTCCAGCACCCTGCAGGGTGACTGACAGCCGGGCAGGGGAAGGAGCCACCAGCAGCTCTGCCATGTGCGCCATCATTCACCTTGCACGTGGCCTAAACAGCCACCAAGCACTGATGGACTGACTGAGCTGAAAATATCGGAGAGATCTCAGTTTGCACTCCAAATTCCCTGCAGCCTGTTCCCTTCCTGATCCATCCCTTCAAGCAGCAAGAGTGGAATTCCTTCCGTGGTTGCTCTTTCCCTCCTGTTTTCCACTCAACAAGAAAAAGAGCAGCCACGTGAACAGGAGTAAAAGCCCCAAACCCACAAAAAAGCACATTCTCAGCATCACTAATCCCTGCCAAACTGCCAGGAACCTTCCAAAACTACATCCAAGCTTGGAAACAGGGATCCAGTTGTTTGTTTAAGCAGCTATTGATCCAGTCTCTTCCAGCTAATTAAACTATTCACTATTTAAACTCATTAAACTGCTCATCCTGCTCCTGGCAGCCAGAGGCAAAGAAGAAATCGTGTCTAGATTAAATGGTGATGGTGAATGTGCCCATCCCAGTCCTTGGAGAGGTTGGAATTGCATCCCTGTTCCTCTGCTCTCTTTTCCTTCCTTTTTCCTGCAGTGATTCCCACCCGGATTCCTCAGCTCCAGCTCTCTGAGCAGCCTCAGGGGGAGCATTTCATCCCCTTGGAGCCAACTCCATTTGTTGCATCCTTCATGCCTCAACCACCCCTAAAAGCAGGCAAGTGCTGATGGGCAGTGCAGCTGCTTCCACTTGGGAATGTTTCCAGTGGAACAGGGAGGGAATTCTGAGAAGCTTCCACCCACTGCACGTTATTGCTGGATAAGAGGTGAGGCAGCAAAGGATCAACAAAGGGAGATTTCAGCAAGACAAAGTCCAGACAGAGAGGCTGCAAGTGTGGCTGGGGCTGCTAAACTGGGAAAACTGCAAGGTCAGGCTGTGGGAACATGGATTATACTGAGGTCTGGAACTGGTGTTGGGAAGAGAGGGAGAAGGAGAAGGAGAAGGAGAAGGAGAAGGAGAAGGAGAAGGAGAAGGAGAAGGAGAAGGAGAAGGAGAAGGAGAAGGAGAAGGGGAGAAGGAGAAGGAGAGAAGGAGAAGGAGAAGGAGAAGGAGGAGAAGGAGAAGGAGAAGGAGAAGGAGAAGGAGAAGGAGAAGGGGAGAAGGAGAAGGAGAAGGAGAAGGAGAAGGAGAAGGAGAAGAAGGAGAAGGAGAAGGAGAAGGAGAAGAAGGAGAAGAAGGAGAAGAAGGAGAAGGAGAAGAAGGAGAAGGAGAAGGAGAAGGAGAAGGAGAAGGAGAAGGGCCCAAAGTAACTGCACAGTGAATTTCCTTACCATGAGCCAGGCTCATTCCCTGAGCTGACCAATATCTCCGAGCTCCCCTTCATGGCACAGCCCTGCCAGTAAAGAACAGAAGTTCCTGCTGCTCCCACTGGAATTCTGTAGCGTGCCTGGCATTCCATACGTTCTGCTGCCTGAGAATTCCTGCAGCCGTCCTCGGGAAGAGCAGTTCACTGCCACAGGAGGAACAAGAGGAAAGCAGCTGCCACTCTCGGGTTCTGTGCTCTGTAAAAAGTAAAACCAGATAAAGATCAAAGCTCCATAAAGCTGGAACCATCTCCAACCTCGGGACAGCACTTCTGTGGGAAAAGCGTGGATGGGCAATTAGGAAGGAGATGATCATGCAAATGGGTAAGGGGGGGAATTAAATTCTGCTGCTTTCTGATTGAGGCCTGCTTCAATTTGCAGCCTTTATAATATCAGCTTAATGGGACTTTTTGTGCTTTAAAGAGGTTTTTATTAGCTGGGGGTTGTCCCTGCCTGGACTGAGGCACAGCACAATGAGTCTCCTGCCTCCTGAAGCCGTGTCGTTATCCCAGCATCTGAAATTAAAAACCAGCACTCTGGGAAACCTCTCTACTCTGAGGAGAAGTGTGAGGAGCGTTTGGGTCTGTGGAGAGCCTGGAACAGCTCTGAGAGACACCAAACATCCTGTGGATCCCAATAAACAGCAAAACATTCCAGCAGCTCCTACCAACACTGCCCTTGTAGGGAACTCTGTCACCCCAGTGGGTATTTGTGGGAGTAAGGAAGAAATCCCACTAATGACCTCAGTGTGATCACCTCTGGTTCGTCTGGGGATAAATCTCCTTTATCCTTCTGGGAGAATAAAGGAATCCAATGCTGCCTTAATCCCCAGCTCCTCAGAGTCTGCATTTCCAGAATCCATCTCCTGGCCCAGCATGGGAAGGGTTGTCCAGCGCTGGAACAGCTGCCCAGGGCAGTGGTGGAGTCACCAACCCTGGAAATGCTCATAAAATACATGGATATGGCACTTGAGTGTTCATAAAATACAGGGGTAAATACATGGGTAAATATAGGGATAAATACATGGGTAAATACGTGGATAAACATATGGATAAATGTATATGGATAAACATATATGGATAATCCATGGATAAATATAGGGATAAATATGTATGGATAAATATGTATGGATAAATACAGACCTTGCATCCCAGAACACCAGGAGAGCCGGTGCTTTACCCAGATCCCAGTGCCCTGCACGGCTGCGCTGACACTAGCGCAGGCCGATCGCTCTGCCCAGCACCATCCCTCATTTTCCACCCACGGCTCCCCAAGCGGCCCCAAACCACCCCAGCGTGTCTGTGCCGGGGCCAGGGCCTGCCCCGAGCCCAACCAGAGGCTGTCACCCAGCCCTGCACCAGCTCCCACCCCTGGGAGAGCTGGGAATGCACTGAGAGCTCGGCTCCCCAGGCTCCCCAGCACCCAAACCGGTCCTCAGACACACAAAAATGCCCAACCTGCCCCTCTGGGCACAGCCAAACACCACAATTCCACCATCCCCAAGCAACTCTGGCACTTGCCTCTTCACCTCCGCCCATTTCCAGTAGCCGGGGCTAGGACCGGGCTGTCAGAAACAGCATTCCCTAGGCAGTTCATCCCAGCACAGAGGAGAAGAGGAGCCTGTCCCTGACCCACACCATGGGCAGGACAAGGGGGGCCCTAGCTGGCTTTGCCTACTCCAACACCAAAGCTCTTGGTCCCAAAGATGGGGCGAGTTCAGTGGTTTTTCCTGTCCTGAAAGAGAGCAGAAAAGGGAAGTTAATCCCACTGTGGAATCCAAGACTCCTGCATTTCCTATTTCTGCTCTGATTGCTCACCGTGGAGTTTTAGCTATGGAAAAAGAAAGGAGAATGACACCATATCAAATAAAAAGTGCCCTTTTCCAGCATTTTTATTCCAGGCATTAAAAGGATGCTCATTTCTATTCTAGCATTGTTTCCCTCATTTTAGGAGAACCGTTTTCATCCCAGGCCACACTCGTCAGTTGTTCGATCCTCTGGCACTGGATTTGGACAAAAGAAGGGACGCACCTGGACTGCAGGAAATCACTGAGAGAAACCCTTCCAAAACGCGACAGAGAAAAACAACAGGAGATGCAGGAAGACACATCCCTCATTTGCACGTCTGGAACGCTTTTCTAAAGACTTCTCTGCATCTGGATGCTCTTTGCTCTTGGCTTTCTTCACAGGAATGCATTTGCTGCTAAACACGTCTCAGACCCTTACCTGATCGGGATAAGGTGGGATGGAGATGAAGACTCCCACAGGGAATAGCCAGGGAGATGCAGGGCCTGGGAACATCAAGGACGGAGAAGAGAAGGAACAGGGATTGTTTTTCTTGTTTAGAGCCAGCAGTGCTGTGAGCTTGGAGAACACACGGCACCGCAGGGATCCAGGGCAGGAGCGGGATAACTGCGGGATAAGGGGAATCTGCTCCCACTCCAGGGCTGTGCCAGTGAAGGAGGGGAATTTTTTAGTGCCTTCATTACACACAAAAACCAAACCCAGCACCACCGAGCTGGACTTTCGTGAGCTGCAAAACAAAGCGGCCCCTGGCCTTTGGGGGAACACAACCTCACCGAGTCACGGAGCCAGGGGATGACACTTGGGAATGATCCTTGCTGCTGCCTGCAGGCAAATCGGATGAGGGAGCCACAGGAGCTGCGGGGTTTCCTGCTCTTCCTGCAACGCCATCGGGCCAGACCAGGAGACCTTTCCTGGAACAGATCTTCCCTGTAAAGGGAGCTACACCAAAGCTCAAGCCCTCATTTAGAGACCCTTGGAAAAGCAAAGGTGAGAGGGGATTACCTGGAGCCCCAGGGGACCGAGGCGAAGGCGATGAAGAAGCAGACAGCAAAGTGCTTCCACTGCTTCTCACTCCAGCAAGGGGAACATCCCTGGAATTTCATGGCCAGCGTCGCTCCCAAACCCCACAGGTGAACCCACACGTACTCCAGGACTGATCTCCTTCAAACTTCCAGCAGCACAGACTCACCGGGAGGAACTGGGATCCAAGGACACACATCAGCAACCGTCTTCCCGCTTGCCCCTCTCTCCACATTTTCCCTTTCCAGCGGGATGCAGGTGCCACCCCCCAGAGGCAGGAAAACTGCCTTGCAATCCGCTACAAAACCTGCCTGGAAAGCCCAGGATGCCCGGAGCCAGCAGCCGTTTCTCCTGGAGCTCCTGCTGACAGGCATTTGAAGCCTGCTGTGCCTCACAGCTGCTTTTCTGCCAAGGGCATTCCCATCTTTTCTTTTTTAGCCCAAATAAAGGTTTGCAAAGCTGAGTTTTGTGAGAAGCGCTTCATATTTGGATCATTCTTAACTTGGAGTTTCCCTTGGCACCAAAATCAGGGGCTCACCTTTTGCTTGGAGCTTGGCTGAAGTCCTCAGCAGTGCCAGGGAATGTGGCCATTGGAGGCTTTGGGCAGATTTGGCTCATCTGCCTTTTTAGGCCTTGTTTCTTTCTCTCAGCCTTCCCACTGGATTGTGGCCTCCGAGGAATACGTAAAATCCCATTCCATTCCTATTCTTTCGGACAATTTTTTGTACCGTCCCTGTACAAAACGAGGCCCCCTGTTCAGATGCTTTTCCCCACCGTTCCCCGGCACTTTTATCTGCCGGTGCATTCCCTGCGTTGCTTGGGCTCTTCCCAGCTCTCTGAGCTCCTTCACAAGGCAGGAGATCGATTTGGCCCAGGAACTAAACCCTCCCGAGGAATTGTCTGATGCCATCTCCGCATTTGACACCTGATCCTTGTGCTCAAAGGATCCCTCTTTCTTCCCTTCAGCCAATTCCAAGGCTCGCTGCCCCCAGCTGCGATCAGGCCCCAGCCTGATCCCTGCAGTCTTCCCTGCCGGGATCCTGCTCAGGAATCCCTGGGCTACAAATGTAAGAATTCGTTCTTCCCACCCCTGCCCAGTTCCAAAGGATTTGGTGTCTGCCTTACCCGGCTGGAGCCTGCTTCCAACTCTGTTCTTGCTGCTTCTGCTGCTTTCCAGTTCCCAGGAATTCCACCGACGGAGCGACAGCGTTTTCCAGCTCCGCCAGGATTCCCTCTGCTGCGTTTGGGTGCTGGAAGGATATCAAAACCAGGCTCTCTGGGGCTTTACTATCAGGAAATTACATCCCCGGATTTGTTCATTTCCAAATATTATCTCTTCCCAACAAAGCACCGGGCATCCAAGGAATACAGAAAGTGATGGGCTGACCACTGCTTACTCCTCTGGAATGCCAGAGCTTGGAAAAAAAGGGCACTTGAGGCTTCTCCTGGTGCTGCCCGTGAGGTGTATTTTACTTGAGAGCCCCTTCCCGTGTCTTTCCCTGTATCCACCAAAAAATCCACCCCTTCATTCCCCAGCTGCTTGCTTCCTCCCTCTTTTCCTGTATCCAACAGAATTTTAACAGGTCAATAGTCCCCTCTGCAAGAGCACCTTTCATTCCAAACCTAAGAACAAACGAATCACTTCCCTTCCACCGTCCTTATTAGGATTCCACTGAGAGCAGTGGATGGAAAATGATCCTCTCCTGGTCCCTGCTGGATTCCCGGAGCCGGGATCCTTTCCCTCTTTCCCCCCACCACGGTGCCCTCCTCCCCCTCCCGCCCCACCCCACACCCTTTTCAGGCTTTGTTCCACAGCTTTTGCCTCCAGGCCTCAGATCCTTTCGTTCTCCACGAGCTCCCAGCAGCTCCACAGCCTTCCCTCTCCCATCCTGACCATTTCTCCGGGAATGGAGCTCCGCATTTCAATTGCCTTCTCTTTTCTCTGACAATTCCCACCAATCCAGAAGACCTAAAGCTGACACAAGGAACACTCGGTGCCCACAAATCCAAACCCAGACCTGGCCATCCCCAAACCAGCAACTCCCGGACAATTTGCGTTCATTCCAACCTAACACTGAGGACTCACCCAACCCTTCAAAATTCCCAAGAAATATCCTGTTGCCTTCACAGCTCCCAGGGGATTCTGCTTCGTGCTCACACGAAGGATTTGGGACTTCCCTGAAAAAACCCGTGCAGGGCACGCTGGAATCCCCGATCCCGTGGATCCGGGGAGCGTTAAAAGTTCGGTCCAGCCTGGGCCCCCGGAAATTTTTGCCAAGTATCCCCCAAGTCCTCGGGATAACAGAACTCTCTGGTACTGCATTTTTGGCGTTGTAAAGCCTGGAATTCCTTTATTCCTAGTGCTGGGCTCTGCATATGGCCGAGAAAATCACGGCCTCCACACAGACCCAGATTCCAAACTTTTTGATACATTTCAGCAAGCCGAGAAATTCACCTTCCCTACTTCTTCTTAAGGGCATCCTTCTCTTCCCTTACCCGGCGTGCTCTCTCCCACTGGGGGTGGGTTTTCCCCTTCCCATGCTAATTAGTCCCTACTTCTAGGAGGTTTAGGTACCTTTCCTCCCTGGGACAGATTTCTTAACACAGCTACCGAGGCTTTGGGAGTCTCCTTTATCTTCTACTTTCTGGATCCATAAATGCCACAATCCAGACGCCCAACTTCAACAAGACGTCCTTTCTACCTAAAAACACACACTCTCAACTCTTAGATCTTTTAAGTTTTACCCCCGCAAAATTCCCCTATTTTTCCACCACTGAATTCCTCAGTCCTGCTACCAAGGATTTCTTGAATACCACGGGGCTTTTCTCAAGATTTACCCCCACGACCTTCCCTACGTGCCCACTGCTCATCACCTCATTTTTCCCTCAATGTGGTCGTTCTCCACCCCAGAGAGTTTGTCAAGTGTTGCCTCCAAAATGTTCCCCATCTGTCCACTACTCAGTTCCCCATTTTGCCTCCAAAATATTCAATCTGTCCCCTCCACATTGCATCCACTTTTACCCCCAGCGTTTTACTTCCTCTACAATATTGATTCAACCTTTTCCACCCCAAAAATCTGCATTCTCTCCCTTAAACAGCACCTCAGCTTTTCCCTCAAAAATGCCCCAGAGGGAAACTCAGATTCAGCCCCCAAACTCCCATTTGCCTACACAAACAGTTCTTGTGGCCCCTCTCAATTCCCCCAGGCTTTCAGCTCAAGGAAGAACTGGAAGCCTATTCCCTCATCTCCACCCTTGTTTTGCTTTCCTGGAAAACCTTGCGATCCCACACTTTCTCCAAGAGATCTGCTGGGAGTACTGGAAGGTTTGCTCTCTCAGAGCGCCAGGGGGCTTTACAGCACTTGTTCCTCTGCATCTTTACCCTTTTATCAGCTTTCCCCCGGAACGGTGTTGTGGGAGAAGCTTGGAACTACCAGAAATGGATCGCGTTCACATTTTTTCCCCACCAGTTTTTATCTGGTTTCAGATTCCTGGAATTACCCTCAAATGTGCCCTAGAACACTGCTGTGAAAGGATCAATGAGAAGAACAGCCGGAAAGCAGAAAACCACCTCCAGCAGCAGCCACAATGATCCCATTTCTCTTCTTACCTGGTCCTGCCAGAGCTCCCAACAGCCATTCCCATTCCAAAACAAGAGCTATGGAAGACATTCCTGCTGTCCGTGAGGGTGAGGCGGCAGTTCTGGATGTTCTTCGCTGTGCAATCAGACAACAAACAGAGTGTAAATGATCCTGGTGGTCCCTTCCAAGCCAAACCAGCCCGTGATTCCATGCGTGGATCAGCACCTGTCCCAGCTCCATTCCAGAAACCTCCTCCCACTAACCCAGAACTTTCCTTTTTCTGCTCAACATCAGGGCTTTGCTGCCGAGTGCCCCGGGCAGGGGACGCCTCAGCCTTCCCTGGGACCGCAGCATTCCCTGGGCTGCCTCAGCATCCCCTGCGCTGCTGTTCCACGCCCATCCCGTGGTCCAGCGCCTGCGCGGGCTGCAGTGCCGGGCTCTCCCCACGAGGCGGCAGCACCGGGAGCGAGCAGCCCCGGCCGGTCCCGCTGTCTCGGGGCAGCTGCGCCTTTAACCCGCCCTGAGCCGGCGGGGCCGTGAATACAGCGGGCACAAACGCCACCGCTCCCCTTTATTTCACCCTCAGAGGCACAGGATCGCAGCATTTCCTGGGCTGCAAGGGACCCACAGGGAGCATCGAGTCCAAATCCTGGCCCTGCACCCCAAGAATCCCACCCTGTGCCCGAGAGCCTTGTTCAGACCCAAACTCTTCCCCCAAGATCCTGAAAACACAGCGGGGCTGGGAGAAGGATGACCACGGAGGATTTTTTTATACAGATCTCCTTGCACGATCGTTAAATAATATTATTAGACAGTCCATGAACGCATCCCTGGGCCGGGACAGCCACCCCTGGGCCGGAATACCGATCCCCCGCGGCCCCCACCGTCCGCTCGGGGCTGTCCCCGTTCCCCGCTCACCTCCGAGCCCGGAGCACCCGTCCCGGTGCCCCCGGCCCGGCAGCGCTGCTCCCCGGGCTCCCCGCCATCGCCGGTCCTGGCGAAGAAGGGCGGAAGTCACCGGTACCGCACCGATGTGGCTATTCGACCTTCTCAAGATGGCGGCCGGAAGGACCCCCCCCCCCCCCCCCCCCCGCCCCCCGCTCCGTCTATTCGACTGCCTGAATGCTCCCGCCTGCCCCAGGCGCCGCTGACCCCACAGTCGGTGTCCGCGTAGCGGGAAACGCCTCAGAAAATTGCGTGCAAGCGCTGGGCTGGCGTCGGCGTCGGCATCGCGTTCAGGCAGCCGAATAGACGCAGCTGGGGGGGGGGGGGGGGGGGGGGGGGCCTTCCCTGCCGCCATATTGAGAAGGTCAGAAAACAGCGCACACGACCGCCATCTTTAGTGTGGCAGTGACGACACTTCCACCCTTCGCCGCCATCTTGGGTGCTGGCAGAAGCCACTTCCGGTCGAGCCGCCATCTTTAGTGTGGTACACTTAGGGCCCCCGCCGCCCCTCACAAGGGCTTCTGTCTAGTCGGCTGCCTGAATCCGGCCCGGACTCCGACGCCGGCCCCGCGCTTTCCGCGCGATTTTCCGCGGTGCTTCCCGGTGCGAGGACACGGCTGGCGGGGTCAGCCGCGCCGGAGGCGGGCGACGGCTCCGCGACCGGCGGCAGGCATCGGCAGGGACACCTCTCGCAGGGGGCCTACTGCGTCCGCCATCTTGAGTGTGGCGGAAGTGTAAACCACCCTCTGCAAGGTCCTGGCAGATAATAAAATAATAAAATAAAATAAATACTATAATATTCTAATAAAAACGTCACTTAACGCCGTCCCGAGAGCGCGGAACTGCGCCTTCCTTTCCGAGCCGCCTCCTTGAGAGCGACACGCGGGCGGCTCTATGCCGACCGTGCCCGCCCGGTGCCTCCCGCCCGGGTCGCGCTGCGACCGCGCCTCTGCTGCCCGGCAAAACCGGCCCCGCCGGGCCGCCCCCCGCGCTGTCACTCCCCGCTGTCACCGCCCCGCACGGCGCCCGCTCCTTTCCATAGCTGTGGCCCCGCTCGTGCACGGCCGTGTCCCTTGGCGCTGCGAACCGCCCTTCGCCCCTCCCCTCCGCTGACAGACCCGGCCCCGCTCGCTCCCGCTCCTTGCCACGCTCGGCAGCCACCGAGGCCGCCGCCCTCTCGGCTCAGCCGGCACCGGGCGGCAGCAGCGCCGGGGCGCCGTGTCGGGGGCGGCAGTGCCGCGCTCTCGCCACCAGGCGGCAGCAGCGCCGCCCAGCTCAGCCCGGGGGCAGGCACAGAGCACAGGGAAAAGCCGGCTCCGGGCGCTCTGCAGCTCCTGCAGCCCAAGCGTCTCGGCTCCTGGGGCCAGGCGCTTGCTGCTTTCCTTCCTACAGAAAAACGCCGGCTCCTTATTCTCAAAACTTGCTGATCTCTATTCCCAGCTTCTTATATTCCTGTATGCGACAGAGTAGACAGAGAGGGCTGGCTTATTTCAAAATGAATTTACATCTAAATCAGTAGCATTTGCCTATAGACGTAAAAGTGAAGAACTTAACAGGTTTTAGTATTCTGCACACAGCCCTCGCTGGAAGGAATGGTAAAAAGTTAAAAACAAATGAAATTTTTAAAGTAGAAAGTTAGAAACAAAGTTACAACGGCAGAAATTTAGAAACAAACAAAGAGGTAAAATACAAGAAACAAACAAATTTCTAAAGGGAGAAAGTTGAAAACAAACAAAGTTAGAAACAAACAAACAAAAAAAAATTAGAAACAAACAAAATTAGAAAGGTAGAAATTTAGAAACAAAGTCAGAAAGGCAAGTGTTGAGCCTTTGACAGGGTACCCCTCCTGCTCGGACCAGGGTGAAAGAGCAGAGGAGGCTGCTGTTCTGCTAAGTTCTTTATTTCACGGTCTCACAGCTGTCTTGAAGGCAGAGTTCGAATGGGGTTACATGATAAAGCCAAGCAGCAGCAGCAGGCAAAACCAGCTTCTTCTATATGCTCCATACACTCTATTTTTTCTTACAGAAGTGTGGATTCTATTTGTTCATTGACCAGTAAGATTAACACACGATTCTAGTTTTCTTTTCCTTAAACCCATCCTGGTCTAATTCTAACAGTCGTAAGCCTCACACAAGTGTCATCTGCCCTTGTTCCATAAGGAATCCCTCTACAGACAGGGAGTTGTCACTGGCCCCGTGCTCATGGGCTGCAGGGGACACCTGCACTGAGGAGGAAATGGAAATGGGAAAGAGGGAAATGCAACCTGGTGGGACGCACCTCTGGCACCACATTTCCTCTTCTTCCTGCTGTCCTGGAAAGCCCCAGGTAAATCCGGTCCCTCAGACCCTGCATCCCTGAACACCAGGAGAGCCGGTGTTTTACCCAGATCCCAGTGCCCTGCACGGCTGCGCTGACACGAGCACAGGCTGACCGCTCCGCCCAGCACCATCCCTCATTCTCCTCCCACGGCTCCCCAAGCGGCCCCAAACCACCCCAGCGTGTCTGTGCCGGGGCCAGGGCCTGCCCCGAGCCCGACCAGAGGCTGTCACCCGGCCCTGCACCAGCTCCCACCCCTGGCAGAGCTGGGAATGCACTGAGAGCTCGGCTCCCCAGGCTCCCCAGCACCCAAACCGGTCCTCAGACACACAGAAATGCCCAACCTGCCCCTCTGGGCACAGCCAAACACCACAACTCCATCATCCCCAAGCAACTCTGGCACTTGCCTCTTCACCTCCGCCCATTTCCAGTAGCCGGGGCTAGGACCGGGCTGTCAGAAATAGCATTCCCTAGGCAGTTCATCCCAGCACAGAGGAGAAGAGGAGCCTGTCCCTGACCCACACCATGGGCAGGACAAGGGGGGCCCTAGCTGGCTTTGCCTACTCCAGCACCAAAGCTCTTGGTCCCAAAGATGGGGCGAGTTCAGTGGTTTTTCCTGTCCTGAAAGAGAGCAGAAAAGGGAAGTTAATCCCACTGTGGAATCCAAGACTCCTGCATTTCCTATTTCTGCTCTGATTGCTCACCGTGGAGTTTTAGCTACGGAAAAAAAAAGGAGAATGACACCATATCAAATAAAAAGTTGATTAATTCACGTAGGGGCTGTGGAGAGGATACAAAGGAACTTTTCCATGATTTTGGGGCTTGAAGAGGGACTGAATTTCCCTCAAAGCTGGGAAGGGCCTGAGGATAATAAAGCAAAGGAGCAGCTTCATCTCTCCCTGGGAGAGAGCTCGGGGCTCCATTATGGATACAAATCAATCCCAGCAGGATTTCAAAGGGTTTCTTTAGGATGTCAGGTCCCTCTTTATCAGATCCCTGCTGGGATTCAGGGCCTGCCTGGTCACGGGGTGCTTTGATAAGGGCTGGATTTAAATCCCAGATCTGAGAACAGACATGAAAGGTCCCTGGGTTTCTAGGGGGTTGAAAAACTCAAGCTGGATTCGCTGCAGAGCTGAAAAATCAGGATAAGAGAGAGCAAGGAGTGGCCAGCAGGCCCAGGCTCCTGATCACGCCCCTGGGATCCATGGGATCCATAGGATCCATGGCCTCTGGCACGCTGCTCCAGCACCCTGCAGGGTGACTGACAGCCGGGCAGGGGAAGGAGCCACCAGCAGCTCTGCCATGTGCGCCATCATTCACCTTGCACGTGGCCTAAACAGCCACCAAGCACTGATGGACTGACTGAGCCGAAAATATCGGAGAGATCTCAGTTTGCACTCCAAATTCCCTGCAGCCTGTTCCCTTCCTGATCCATCCCTTCAAGCAGCAAGAGTGGAATTCCTTCCGTGGTTGCTCTTTCCCTCCTGTTTTCCACTCAACAAGAAAAAGAGCAGCCACGTGAACAGGAGTAAAAGCCCCAAACCCACAAAAAAGCACATTCTCAGCATCACTAATCCCTGCCAAACTGCCAGGAACCTTCCAAAACTACATCCAAGCTTGGAAACAGGGATCCAGTTGTTTGTTTAAGCAGCTATTGATCCAGTCTCTTCCAGCTAATTAAACTATTCACTATTTAAACTCATTAAACTGCTCATCCTGCTCCTGGCAGCCAGAGGCAAAGAAGAAATCGTGTCTAGATTAAATGGTGATGGTGAATGTGCCCATCCCAGTCCTTGGAGAGGTTGGAATTGCATCCCTGTTCCTCTGCTCTCTTTTCCTTCCTTTTTCTTGGAGTGATTCCCACCCGGATTCCTCAGCTCCAGCTCTCTGAGCAGCCTCAGGGGGAGCATTTAATCCCCTTGGAGTCAACTCCATTTGTTGCATCCTTCATGCCTCAACCACCCCTAAAAGCAGGCAAGTGCTGATGGGCAGTGCAGCTGCTTCCACTTGGGAATGTTTCCAGTGGAACAGGGAGGGAATTCTGAGAAGCTTCCACCCACTGCACGTTATTGCTGGATAAAAGGTGAGGCAGCAGAGGATCAACAAAGGGAGATTTCAGCAAGACAAAGTCCACACAAAGAGGCTGCAAGTGTGGCTGGGGCTGCTAAACTGGGAAAACTGCAAGGTCAGGCTGTGGGAACATGGATTATACTGAGGTCTGGAACTGGTGTTGGGAAGAAAGGGAGAAGGAGCAGGAGGAGAAGGAGGAGGAGGAGGAGGAGGAGAAGGAGAAGGAGAAGGAGAAGGAGAAGGAGAAGGAGAAGGAGAAGGAGAAGGAGAAGGAGAAGGAGAAGGAGAAGGAGAAGGAGAAGGAGAAGGAGAAGGAGAAGGAGAAGGAGAAGGAGAAGGAGAGAATGGGCCCAAAGTAACTGTACAGTGAATTTCCTTACCATGAGCCAGGCTCATTCCCTGAGCTGACCAATATCTCCGAGCTCCCCTTCATGGCACAGCCCTGCCAGTAAAGAACAGAAGTTCCTGCTGCTCCCACTGGAATTCTGTAGCGTGCCTGGCATTCCATACGTTATGCTGCCTGAGAATTCCTGCAGCCGTTCTCGGGAAGAGCAGTTCACTGCCACAGGAGGAACAAGAGGAAAGCAGTTGCCACTCTCGGGTTCTGTGCTCTGTAAAAAGTAAAACCAGATAAAGATCAAAGCTCCATAAAGCTGGAACCATCTCCAACCTCGGGACAGCACTTCTGTGGGAAAAGCGTAGATGGGCAATTAGGAAGGAGATCATCATGCAAATGGGTAAGGGGGGGAATTAAATTCTGCTGCTTTCTGATTGAGGCCTGCTTCAATTTGCAGTCTTTATAATATCAGTTTAATGGGACTTTTTGTGCTTTAAAGAGGTTTTTATTAGCTGGGGGTTGTCCCTGCCTGGACTGAGGCACAGCACAATGAGTCTCCTGCCTCCTGAAGCCGTATCGTTATCCCAGCATCTGAAATTAAAAACCAGCACTCTGGGAAACCTCTCTACTCTGAGGAGAAGTGTGAGGAGTGTTTGGGTCTGTGGAGAGCCTGGAACAGCTCTGAGAGACACCAAACATCCTGTGGATCCCAATAAACAGCAAAACATTCCAGCAGCTCCTTCCAACACCGCCCTTGTAGGGAACTCTGTCACCCCAGTGGGTATTTGTGGGAGTAAGGAAGAAATCCCACTGATGACCTCAGTGTGATCACCTCTGGTTTGTCTGGGGATAAATCTCCTTTATCCTTCTGGGAGAATAAAGGAATCCAATGCTGCCTTAATCCCCTGCTCCTCGGAGTCTGCATTTCCAGAATCCATCTCCTGGCCCAGCATGGGAAGGGTTGTCCAGCGCTGGAACAGCTGCCCAGGGCAGTGGTGGAGTCACCAACCCTGGAAGTGCTCATAAAATACATGGATATGGCACTTGAGTGTTCATAAAATACCTGGGTAAATACATAGGTAAATATAGGAATAAATACATGGGTAAATACATGGATAAACATATGGATAAATATAGGGATAAATATGTAGGGATAAATATGTATGGATAAATACATGGCACTTGAGGTCATGGGTTGGTGTGACCATGGTGGTGGTTGATGTTTGGACTTGATGATGCTAGAGGCCTTTGCCAGCCTCAACAACCCCAGGATTCCATGATTTTCTGCCTTTTTCTCCTGCACTGGGGCTGAGAAACTCCTTGAGCGGAGCAGCAGTGGGAGCAGGGAGCCACAGGCTGCACATCAGAGCTCTGCAGGCACTTTTAATCCACCTCTCTGCATGTTCATGGAAGATGGCACAGGAAATCTCTCAGCCCGAAAGCATCTCCCCAGCTCTGCACACCCAGGACAAAGCCGAGGTGAATGATCCCCTCCAAGCTCCTTCCAGAGCCATTCCAGCGGCAATCAGAGGCAGCAGTTCCTAGAGAAACGGCTCCTATCCAATTCAGGAGCCTTCCCTTGGGGAGGAGACATCCATTTCCCCTTCTACCTGTCATTCTTCTTCATTCATGGACTCGATAAGGCAGGAAATCTGGCAGGCTTGAAGTAAAAAACGAGCTGTTCACAGCAAAGAGAGCCTCAGCGGGTAAAAAAAAAAACAAACCCCAAACTGTTGGAATCAAGATGAAGTTAATAGGAGCAAAAATAAATAGAAACAGACCCTAAATGTAAATGAACATTACATCACCACTGGCATTTCAGCTCCTTTTCAAATACAGAAATAGCAGCAGATTTAACTTGCAGAAAGCTGCTGTGTTCACACAGCCAGAGCTGCTTCAGGGGCACAGCCCTGAACCTTCTGCTCCCCAAAACAACTCAAGACTCGAGAAAGGAGAAACAGGGATCAGGCAGAGGGGGAAAATCCCAACTTCCCGGTCAAAAGAGGTTAAGAGAAATACAATTCCATCCCTTAACCCTGTGGAGATGGGATCTGTTGGCGTTTGCCAGCTCCAGAGGAGTTCACTCCACCTCGGGCAGATCGGAGGTGAAAGCAAATAATGCAACTGCAGCCCCGGAGAAGGCTGGGCTCTTAATTGACAGAGATTCCAGAGAGAGGGAAATAACCTCCAGTACCATTTGGGCAGCAGGTTTCTCTCCCAGCTGCCACCTCAAATCCTCGAGATCCCCGTTGGCCACCCAAAATTCCAGGCACCATTTCCAGCCTGGAAACAAACTCAGAGTGCTCTCAGAGTGAGACCTTAAAGCTGGAGCACCTCAGCCCCCACACCTGCTCAATCCCTGCTCTCCCAGGGGCTCAGCCTGGAGAAAAGGAGGCTCCAGAGAGACCTTTTCTCTCTCTGGAATTCCCTGACAGGAGGGGGCAGCTGGGGGGGGGGGGGGGTCGGGCTCTGCTCCCAGGGAACAGGGACAGAAGTTCTGAGTCATTTCAGGGAGCGAAGAGTTACAGGGCAGGAAATAAAGACAGCTGAAGAAGATCTGAGACGATTTTCCCTTATTCTTACACACCTCAGATATTCAATTTTGTCCAAGTTTGTGTCTCGAATTTAAACCCAACTCCTTCCCTGTGGGAAGGAGGAGATGATCCCGGCCTGCCATGTGCCAGAGCGAGAGTGACAGAGGGAAGGATGTTACTTGGGGAAGGGTGGCACACTGACATTTCATCGTGGCTGATATGGCAGAGAGACTTCATTTTTTTAACAGCAAAAGCTTCAATATTTCACAAAATCTGTGTTCCCTGTGATTATTTGTAAAGCATTGTGGATGGGCTTGGCACTTCCCTGACAGAAACACTGGCAGGGCTCTGCCTGGAGGGATCTATAATTGGAGATGGGAAGAGTGGATGGGAGGACAGGGATGCAGCAGAGGGAGATCAGAAAGAGAATTACGAATTCTTTCATTCTTTTCTGGATTTTTTGGGTTCTTTTAATGTGATCCATTTTAAATCCAGGCTTAAGATCTGATTCAACTTCAGATTTTTTTTGCTGCCCAAACTTTCTTCTGTCCCTGGCTGGAGCAGAAAACCAAAATTTCAAAATTCCTCATGAAATAAATAGGAGGGTGGTGTGGGAACAGCCTCACTTTCCCAGGTGGAAACACTTCCCTCCGGGTTTATCATTCTGGGAACAATTCTGGCCCAAAGAAGGGGAAGCACAGAGTGGCACTGCCAGGGTGTGACATGGCCAGGGCACAAGGAGGCCCTGGGTTCTCCTCCAGGTTTGTTTGTGGAAGGTTTGGGGTGGTTTGGGGTGGCTGAAGGGTTTCTGACAGCATTAATTGGGAGTCAATCCCCCTACGGATCCCCATTCCCAGTTCTCCCAGGAAGCTCCTGCAATGGTCTCTAAGGGGTTAATGGAATATCTGCTTTTCCCTGCACGGATGACGGGGCCCAAAGCACTTCCCTGGCCCTGCAGGATCCCAACACTGCAAATCCCCGAGCAACACCTCGGAGCTGCCGCAGGCACCCAGACAGAAGGGCAAGGTGCCCGTTCCCTCAGCTCCCGGCTGCCAGATGGGGGAATATTTTGGGCTTTTGGGAAAAGCGTTGGGTTTCCACCTTTTCCCTGCGTGTGAGGAAGCGCCTGGCACCAGGGAATGCTCTGCTGAGCTGGGAGGCCCCGGCATTCCTGGAGAGAAATCTTTAGGATTAGGTGGGGGATTACACCACCTGCTCCCTTTCCCTGTGGCTGGGGGCACCAGGCTGAGGGCACAGCGGGCGGGATGTGCCGGAGACCCAAATCCCACTGGAACCACGGCGTTTTCCATCCCCTTGGGTCCAATTCCGGGCAGGAGCAGCACCTGGAGGACAAAGCTGCGCGGCAGCCGAATGCCGGGTGACAAAACCCCTGAAAAACAGGCTTGAGGAAGTGGCTGGGTGGAAGGGTGAGCTGAGGGAGGTGGTAATTAGAGCACTGGGGGAAGGTGGTAATTAGAGCACTGGGGGAAGGTGGCAATTAGCTCTGCTGCTCACCGTGGCTCAGCCTTCAGCTGTCACTCACCCACTCCTGGAGCCTGTGGAACACGTTCCTGTCCCATCTGCGAGGGAAACGCTTCCCCTTCCCTCTTCCTGCAAAAGCAGAGGAATCCTTGTCCCTGGATGACCAAGGCCGGGCCAGGGGTGAAGACGCCATCCCTGCAAGGCTTCAAAAACCGTGGATGTGGCGCTGGAGGACAGGGGTGACTGGGGAGCGTGCTGGTGGGGCTGGGTTGAGGGTTGGACTTGGCGATCCCAAAGGTCTTTTCCAGACATTCTCCTGCAAATGGAATGTTTATATAATAAAGCACACAATTTGGAGCTCGTTAAACAGTTATATTTCAGTCAAAACTCTGCACATAATCTCTTCATGAGGGGTTTTGAATTCCACCTCCCCTCTGCAGCAGCGATCCCGTGATTCCAACACGGATCTCCAGTCCCCTTTGGCATTTTCTGATTTCCAGGCAACATCTCATGGCCTCAAAAGCCTTGGTAGACTTAATCAAAGCTGGGCTGAGTCTAAAGTGGACTCGAGCACAACGTTCAGGTGCAATGGATGCTGCTGGAATGGGGGCTCTAATGCCAGGTGCCACATCCTCCCAAACTTCCAGCTCCCGGAACTAGAAAGGAGCTTTAATGGATGGAAAAGAAATCCCCAAACCACAACCCCGTGGGAATCAGGGATGCAGGACTCGGCTGTGCTGCCATCACTCCCTCAGGAATAGCCAGGTTTAGCTCATTCTGTCTGCCCAGAGAGGGGGATTTGCCCCTGGATCCCCTGGAATCTTCCAGGCCAGGCTGGACACTGGGTCTGGGAGCAGCCCGGGACAGTGGGAGGTGTCCCTGCCCGTGGCAGCGCTGGCACTGGATGAGCTTGAAGGTCCTTCCAAGCCCAAATCGTTCTGTGAGTCTTAGAGCCCTGAAATTCTCATAACAGAGGTGGAACTGCAAGAGCTTAAATTCCGTTCCCAAAGAAACCCCATTGCACGACTCTGCAGCTTCTGGAGCCCTGGGTCCATGGAAATGCAGTTTCAGAGGAGCTCCGAGGAAATGGGTGTTTTGGGGAGAGCAGAGTGGCTGGAAGAGAAGACCAGGAACAGTCTCCTCGAGCAAGCCCTTGTGTCTCAGGGAGCGGGATCGGCTCGCTCCTAACGCACCTGGTGACTCCCAGAGCGGGGGATGGAAATGCAGCCCAGGTCCGAAAGAAACCTCTGCACATCATGCGCGGGCGCGCAGCTCCACTGCGCGCGGCCCCCGCGCGGGCACGCCCGCGCGGGCGCGGTCGCTACTGCGCATGCGCGGGCGCGGTCGCTACTGCGCATGCGCGGGCGCGGTGGCTACTGCGCATGCGCGGGCGCGGTGGCTACTGCGCATGCGCGGGCGCGGTCGCTACTGCGCATGCGCGGGCGCGGTGGCTACTGCGCATGCGCGGGCGCGGTCGCTACTGCGCATGCGCGGGCGCGGTGGCTACTGCGCATGCGCGGGCGCGGTCGCTACTGCGCATGCGCGGGCGCGGTGGCTACTGCGCATGCGCGGGCGCGGTCGCTACTGCGCATGCGCGGGCGCGGTGGCTACTGCGCATGCGCGGGCGCGGTCGCTACTGCGCATGCGCGGGCGCGGTGGCTACTGCGCATGCGCGGGCGCGGTCGCTACTGCACATGCGCGGGCGCGGTGGCTACTGCGCATGCGCGGGCGCGGTCGCTACTGCGCATGCGCGGGCGCGGTGGCTACTGCGCATGCGCGGGCGCGGTCGCTACTGCGCATGCGCGGGCGCGGTCGCTACTGCGCATGCGCGGGCGCGGTGGCTACTGCGCATGCGCGGGCGCGGTGGCTACTGCGCATGCGCGGGCCCGGTGGCTACTGCGCATGCGCGGGCCCGGTGGCTACTGCGCATGCGCGGGCGCGGTCGCTACTGCGCATGCGCGGGCGCGGTCGCTACTGCGCATGCGCGGGCGCGGTGGCTACTGCGCATGCGCGGGCGCGGTCGCTACTGCGCATGCGCGGGCGCGGTGGCTACTGCGCATGCGCGGGCCCGGTGGCTACTGCGCATGCGCGGGCGCGGTGGCTACTGCGCATGCGCGGGCCCGGTGGCTACTGCGCATGCGCGGGCCCGGTGGCTACTGCGCATGCGCGGGCCCGGTGGCTACTGCGCATGCGCGGGCCCGGTGGCTACTGCGCATGCGCGGGCGCGGTGGCTACTGCGCATGCGCGGGCGCGGTCGCTACTGCGCATGCGCGGGCGCGGTGGCTACTGCGCATGCGCGGGCGCTGTCGCTACTGCGCATGCGCGGGCGCGGTGGCTACTGCGCATGCGCGGGCGCGGTCGCTACTGCGCATGCGCGGGCGCGGTGGCTACTGCGCATGCGCGGGCGCGGTGGCTACTGCGCATGCGCGGGCGCGGTGGCTACTGCGCATGCGCGGGCGCGGTCGCTACTGCGCATGCGCGGGCGCGGTGGCTACTGCGCATGCGCGGGCGCGGTCGCTACTGCGCATGCGCGGGCGCGGTCGCTACTGCGCATGCGCGGGCGCGGTCGCTACTGCGCATGCGCGGGCGCGGTCGCTACTGCGCATGCGCGGGCGCGGTCGCTACTGCGCATGCGCGGGCGCGGTGGCTACTGCGCATGCGCGGGCGCGGTGGCTACTGCGCATGCGCGGGCGCGGTGGCTACTGCGCATGCGCGGGCGCGGTCGCTACTGCGCATGCGCGGGCGCGGTGGCAACTGCGCATGCGCGGGCGCGGTCGCTACTGCGCATGCGCGGGCGCGGTGGCTACTGCGCATGCGCGGGCGCGGTCGCTACTGCGCATGCGCGGGCGCGGTCGCTACTGCGCATGCGCGGGCGCGGTCGCTACTGCGCATGCGCGGGCGCGGTCGCTACTGCGCATGCGCGGGCGCGGTGGCTACTGCGCATGCGCGGGCGCGGTGGCTACTGCGCATGCGCGGGCGCGGTGGCTACTGCGCATGCGCGGGCGCGGTGGCTACTGCGCATGCGCGGGCGCGGTGGCTACTGCGCATGCGCGGGCGCGGTGGCTACTGCGCATGCGCGGGCCCGGTGGCTACTGCGCATGCGCGGGCGCGGTCGCTACTGCGCATGCGCGGGCGCGGTCGCTACTGCGCATGCGCGGGCGCGGTGGCTACTGCGCATGCGCGGGCGCGGTCGCTACTGCGCATGCGCGGGCGCGGTGGCTACTGCGCATGCGCGGGCCCGGTGGCTACTGCGCATGCGCGGGCGCGGTGGCTACTGCGCATGCGCGGGCGCGGTGGCTACTGCGCATGCGCGGGCCCGGTGGCTACTGCGCATGCGCGGGCGCGGTGGCTACTGCGCATGCGCGGGCGCGGTCGCTACTGCGCATGCGCGGGCGCGGTGGCTACTGCGCATGCGCGGGCGCGGTGGCTACTGCGCATGCGCGGGCGCGGTCGCTACCGCGCATGCGCGGGCGCGGTCGCTACCGCGCATGCGCGGGCGCGGTGGCTACCGCGCATGCGCGGGCGCGGTGGCTACCGCGCATGCGCGGGCGCGGTGGCTACCGCGCATGCGCGGGCGCGCTGCCTACCGCGCATGCGCGGGCGCGCTGCCTACCGCGCATGCGCGGGCGCGGTGGCTACCGCGCATGCGCGGGCGCGGTGGCTACCGCGCATGCGCGGGCGCGGTGGCTACCGCGCATGCGCGGGCGCGGTGGCTACCGCGCATGCGCGGGCGCGGTGGCTACCGCGCATGCGCGGGCGCGCTGCCTACCGCGCATGCGCGGGCGCGCTGCCTACCGCGCATGCGCGGGCGCGCTGCCTACCGCGCATGCGCGGGCGCGCTGCCTACCGCGCATGCGCGGGCGCGCTGCCTACCGCGCATGCGCGGGCGCGCTGCCTACCGCGCATGCGCGGGCGCGCTGCCTACCGCGCATGCGCGGGCGCGCTGCCTACCGCGCATGCGCGGGCGCGCTGCCTACCGCGCATGCGCGGGCGCGCTGCCCTTCTTATATTAAAACCAAAATTTTCACTCTGTCCCTGTAGTTTTCCTCGTATGTACCTTCAAAACGTTCATTCTGTCCCTCACAGATTAGCTCAGGTCTTTTCCCTCAAATTGTCTCTGACTGTCCCCTACCGATAAGAACCTCAATTTTCATCCCAAAATGTCACCTACTAATTGCCCCGATTTTACCTCAAAACGTTCATTTCCTCCCATACAAATTAACTCACATTTTACCCCCAAAACGTTCGTTTTATCCCCTACAGAACGTGCCCAGCATCCGAGCAACAGGACCGCGAATGCCTGGCGGCAGCAGCGCCACCGCTCCGCGATTTGCGCTCTGGCCACTGAAGCCCCACACGGCCGGGACAAGCATGAGGCGGCGGCACCCACGGAAATCGTGAGGTCGTGGCCTGCGGTACGGGATGTTACCCCCTGAGCGGCAGCACCGAGCATAAAAAGCCGCTGCGCCCGCACGGCCTTCCCGCGGCGCTGCGCGTGGGTAGCTGCGGCCGCTCCCTGCACACGCGCAGCTTTCTTCAGCCGGCATCGTTGGGCCAATGCGCGCCTGCAGCTGCTCCCCGGGGTGGCTGCAGTGCCTCCTGTGCACCAGCAGGTGGAAGCAGCGAGCAGCACCACGCGGCTCTCCCGCTTCCCTGCGCGCACGTCGCTTTCTGTCATTGCACCCGTGCGGTTTTCCGCGTTACTGCACGGGCACGGCTTCTCAATTTACTGCGCGTGTGCCGCTCTCCAAGTCGTTGCTCATTCCTTTGCTTTTTTGAGTTCTGCCGCTTATGTGCAGGTATTTTTGCTGGGGTTTTTTTAGGTTTGAGGAGTTTTATTACTGCTTTTTAACTGCACGTGCACGGCGCTGCTGAGTTCACATGCACGTGTGCGGTGTTCTTACTTGCGGTGTTAGCGAGAAGGAGAAGAGCCCAGCCCGTGCTTGGGTTCGGGAGGAGTGCAGCAACGCGCAAGACGAACGTTTGAAACAACGCAGGTCAGCGCGGTGCAAACGACCCGGCAGGTGAGGGTAGCGCACAGCGAAAGGCTACTACGCGCACAGTAGCAGAAGTCACAATTGTGACATGGAAAAACATGCTTTCCTTCTCGCCCCCGATACAGGAGTCCAGGATGGACGCTTGGAGCACGTCCATCAGAGCACCACGGACCTCTGCAGGAGACACAGCCCTAAAGACTCACGATGGCACTGAACACCTCTGTGCCCTGTTAACCAAAGACTGGGGCAGATCATGCCTGAAGAAAGAGTGGTCTCTGTTTTTTTCCAAGCTGCTACAGAAACAAACAAAGGTAGAAAGGTAAAAATGAACAAAGGAGGGAAGGTGAGAAAGGTCGTTTGAAAGTCAAAGTCAGAGAGAGAGAGAGAAAGAAAGTCAAAGTCAGAGAGAGAACGTCAAAGTCGGAGAGAGAAAGTCAGAGAAAAGAAAGAAAGTCAGAGAGAAAGAAAGTCAGAGTCACAAAGAAAGAGAAAGAAAAATAGAGAGAAAAAGGAATAGAGAAACAGAATAGGGTTTGAGAAAAAAAGAAATCGAGTTTAAAAGAGAATTAGTGTTGAAGAGAAAAAGAGAAACTGAGAAATAGAGTGACAGAGACATCCAGAAACAGTTAAACAGTGAGAAAAAGATAAAGAGTTAGAAAAAGTCAAGTGAGGAATAGACTGAAAAGTAAAGCAAAGCAGAGCAGCAAAGCAAGAAATACGGCGAAAAAATTACTAAACCACACCAAAGGAAGAGAGCAACCAAAAGGGGGGAGGGGGGGTATCTTTATTAGGGTTTATTCAACTTTACTGAACGAGGGTTTTTTATTTACACTTCAGCAAAGCAAGTGGAAATAACCACATACACAAGCACAAGCACAAATACAATCCATATGCACACTGGTCAAAGTCCAATTGACATACAGAGCAATATGTGCAAGTGCAGCAGCAAACACCAACACAGAGCAACACAAGCCAACCCCCTATCAGTACAATGGAACAATTGTTCTATTTCTGGAAAATTCATTACATTTTATTGTTTCAGGAAACCCAAAACAACAGCAGCACAGGGAGAAGAAAACACTCATCCACCACACACCTCCTTCAGCTGACACACAAACCCACCCTCGCTCTCGTCTCAAGAGCACCCCATGGGAACGCGGTTCCCGGGAGCCCCAAAATCATCCCGCCTGACAAATCCCCGGCACGGTCGGCACCCAAACCCTGGCGATGAACGGCACCTCACAGACCGGCCGGGTCCCAGATAAACAAACCCAGCCAGGAGGGAAAACATCCCCAGCCAGCGCAGCTGGGTTGTTTTTACTCTGAGTTTAAAAAGTAGCTGAAAAGCCTGAAAGGCAAAACTCACACACACAAGGTTAGGACCATTCCACACACGCACTCTTCTCGCAGGCAGACAGACACAGGCACACACACACAGAGTCACACACCCTTCAGCTTACACCCTGACTGCAGCCCTTACTCCAAACATCCCAGCCATGGAGATGCTCCGACACAGCTTCTGGATGCCGCTCCTCGACGTCGAACGGCGCGCGCCGGGAAAATCGGCAGCGTCGGTGACCGCGGAGATCCGGAGCCGCCTCGGGGACCTGCGAGACAACGGGAGGCGGTCAACGAGACGCCGAGGGCTGGGAGTTATTCCCACACCGGGCCCATAAGTCTTCTGCCCAAAAACCCATGAAAAAGAGATGAACCACTAAGTTTTATAACTCTTCTACTTAACCGTGACCCTACGTGCCGGGGCAGGGCAGCTCAAACCCAGAAAGCACACAGGGAAGTGTTTTACCATGTACAGCCCCGTGAAACAGAGTGGGCCGAGAGGCAAGAACTAAAACGCAGGGGAAAGCAGGGATTAGATACAATAAAATGTCGGTAGGGCCTTTTTTAAGCTGAACCTAAGTCGATCACTACATCAGGTTGAACTCTATGTTAACTTCCAAAGACATATGTCTTTTCAAATCCAGACAGCTGGTTTAGAACTTCTGTGTTGCTGTTTAGACATCAAGCTTTGGGGCTGAGGTTTTTTTATTCCCAGGTGCTTGCTGGCAGTAAAAATACACTTCACATCTGCAGTGTGTGCACGTGGCTTGGGCTGTGGATTCTGGGGCAAAAAAAATTCAGGAATCAGGGAAAGAAAGATGGAAAAGAGAAAGAGAAAGGGAGTGTGAAGGGAAAGGGAAAGGGAAAGAAAGGTGGAAGAGAGAAAGGGAAAGGAAAGGGAAGGGAAGGGAAAGGAAAAATTAGACACAGAAATAATATTAAACCCAAAAAGAAAAATAAATATGATGCCGCTCCCCATCCCGTTCCCCCGTTCCCCATCCCGTTCCCCCGCTCTCCATCCCGTTCCCCCACTCCCCCATCCCGTTCCCCCGCTCCCCCATCCCGTTCCCCGTCCCGTTCCCCATCCCGCTCTCCCGCTCCTCGCTCACCGCCCGGGCCCGTCCGTGCCCGCCCGCCCCAACCGCTCCCGCCGATTCCAACTGGCCACGCGCAGCCCCGAGCCGCCTCCCCATTGGCCAGCCCTCGGCCCGCCCCGCCTTCCCATTGGCCGCTGGGCCCGTCAATCACGCGGGAAACCCCGCCGCCCGCAGGCGCTGTCCCACGGCGGCCGCTGGAATGCGGCCCGGGCACATCCCCAAGGGAAAAGGAGGCACAAAATGAGGAATTGGGAAGTAAAAGGGGAAGGCTGCGCAGCGCCCGCGGCGCCCCGACAACGAGGAGCAGCCCCCACTCCTCTCCCCATCTTCGCTTTGCACCCCCGAGCCCTGCACGTTATCAGGGAGCAGCCCCAACCCTCTCCCATCATTAACTCGGAGATATTCCATGGTTTTTCCAAACTGCTGAATTTATTGTGCTGAAGAGCCGCTTCGTTCAGCACACACCGGTCCATAGAGCTGCATAGAAAAGTGCTGAGATACAATTCCAGGCTTCCCCAGCCCATCTCCAGGTGTCACCCCCAGCCCTCCCAGGGGCTCCCAGTTCCCAGGGCAGAGCAGAACCAGCACCCAGCCAGCAGCTCCTCGGTCCTGCGAGGTGTGTGGCACTTCCAGAAGTACACCATGCCTTGGAGCAAGCTGGCCAAACAATTCCACACCTAAACCCTTCAATCCCTGCAAGTCAAGGCAGACTCCCAAATGCCCAAGAATTCGCACCTGCCATGGAAAAGTTAAAAGATCAACGTCTGCCTGAACTGCATTTGCAGAGTCCAATTGCACCCATTTTGCTCTGCCTCACGCTCGCAAATTGCCCAGAACGTGCTGTGGACAACAGCCTGGAAACCATGGAAAACTCCTGACACTGGTATCCCGACTCTGCCTCCTGCAGACACCCAGCTCAGGGAAAGCTTTGCAGCAAAGCACATCCCAAAGGAGCTGTTTTCCCCGAGGAAGCCCAGCAGCGGCAGCGCTGCCCCAGAGCACAAAGCAGCAGCTCTGCTGGGGAAGAGCATCCTTCAGTTCCTCTGCTGCTCACTTGACCAGAGAGCTGTTCCTAGGCCACATTCACTGCCCCACCCTGGATGAAATACCTGCACCCCCCCTTCCAAGTGCTCACTGCTCCCTGCTGTTCACGTGACCTTTTCTACATCAAACTACCAGGAACAGTGCCCAGACAAATGGAGACCTTTCAAAAAAAAAAAAAAAAACCAAACAAAAACAAACAAACAAACAAAAAAACTGGGTTTGCATAAACAAGCACTGAACCTAAAAACTTTTATGTTTCCAGTATTCCAACCATGTCCAGATGGTGAGCAGGTGCTAAAAATAACAACAGAAAAGCACAAAAAGACACAAATCTTCCTTCTCGACCTTCAATATCCTCAATTCAGGAAAATCACCAAACTCAACAGCTCTATATAGAAGGGGAAAAAACCCCACATGTACTTTGAGCTGGTGAGAAGAACAGGAACCTGCAGCAATTAAGGCTGCACAGTCCACAGCAGCGAGAGCTCAGCACACGTCCAGACAGGCAAGTCCAGCACCTAAATTAAAAAAAGAAGAAAAAGTTGATTACTTTTTTTAAAAGTTACTCTAAGTTAGTAAAACCAAACCAGCCTTTGCTCTTGATTTTGGCTCACTGATGCACACACACACACAAGAAGCCAACGGTCACACAGGGCCCCCTTGCAGAATTCCTGATCCAAACCCTCGCCTTTCCTGCCCAGCACTGAGGGAAATCTGACAGAGGATTCATAAAGAGCCCTCGCTGAGAGCAGTCATCGCCCCAGGCCTTCAGGCTTGGCAAGATCCTGAAGTGAACGGACCCAAATTCAATTCCTAAATCTGAATCTCTGACAAGTCCTGTTAGAAAGACAGCGGACAGTCCATCAGAACACAGAATTAAAAGGCTGCACAAGGAATAACAGAAGCTTTTCCAGGAATAGCACAAGTTCCTTCTCTCCCTCACCGGTCCGGGACCGTGAGACCGAACCTTGGGCCCCAGGAGACAGGAGAGCTGTTATCAACACCCGAACCTCCCAAGCGTTGTTATTGCTCAGAGAGCTGCGCCGGCACTGAGCTACTCCCATGCGCCTGCAGGGCTCTGGGGAGGGGCAAGACGACCTCCCACTCCTGCCTGGAGAAATTTCAACACCCTAAAAAGTCATTTCCCTTCTCTCTCTCTGACCCACGGCCAAAGCAGCTGTGTAGAACGACCCGGGGGATTTATGGGAGGGCTGATTCTCTCAAGAAAGACCCCAGACCCTGAGGAAACAAAACCACCCCAAATTTCCAGCTGAAAACACGCTGCCTCCTGAACGGGAGCGCACAAAACTCTCTAGAGCCAGACAGGAGGTGACAGACCGGAAAAAGCCAAAAGATGTGCTCTGCTTCCATGCACTCTCTGACTGGTAATTCCACAGGAAATTCCCCACGGATCGTCAGCAGTCGCCTACAACTTGTCCTCTGCAATCATGACTGCCTTGGCTTTCTGTGGAAGCGTTTCAAACATCCAGGGAGGGTTCAGGGCCTCGGCTGGCTCGTTTATGGCTCTTCCTGACAGGCCCAGGCCAAACCCAAGCACCCCCCTCACTGCTCCAGCCCCAGGTTTAGGGAAATATTGATATGGCTTAGAAATACTCTCCTTCCCTGAAACTCAGTCCCTCCCTGCGCATCCCCTGAGAGGATGTACTCCGTCCTTTGTTCCCGACAGCACCTCTCCAGCGCAAATCCCACTTCAGACAGACACTGACTAAGCAGACCTAAGGCAATGGTTCCAGCAGCAGCTGCAATCCCGAGCTCCCTGTCTCCTGCACAGCTCATCCAAGCACTCCCAGCAATCTCACCTCGGCCCAGACACTCTCTGTCCTCAGAGGGAAACACAACCCGATGGCACGCAGCTCTGGCACCACATTCCCTCTTCCCTTCTCCCTTTTTCCAGCACACCAGGCTGCTGGCAATGGCATTCCCATGGCAGTTCATCCCAGCACAGAGAAGAGGAGCCTGTGACTTACCCACACCATGGGCAGGACAAGGGGGGCCCTAGCTGGCAGGGACGGGTTCTTCTAGCACAGAGGTTTCTGAGCCCAGAAAGGAGCCTTGCTTTGGCTTCCCTGACTTATTCAGCAGCCCTCTGGAAACACGTGGCAGGGAGGGAAGCTGCTTTTCCTGACACCATTCAGCTGCCAAAACCAGTAACCCCTCCACAGTGCTCCTGCAGCCTTGCCTGGCCCTGGGGCCATAGAGCAGGAGCCTTGTGGGCATGAACCTGCCCCTGATTCATCCCCTGAGCAAAACCCAGTAGTGAAAGGTGGTGAGAGCAACCAGGGCAGGGGTGGTAAGCAAATCTGTGACATCCAGTTGCCTCACCAAACACGCTATCTGACATACAAAACAATAAGCAGAAACCTTATTTCTGATATTTCCTCACTTCTAAGTCGCAGAACTTGCAACTAAACCTACTCAATCTGAAGATTTGCATATGTCATTTATTAGATTATTTGTAATCTTCCTCGCTGCTGAAGGGTTAACATGGTGTCCTTATATCCTGATGCTTATAAATAATTAAGGACACAGCAGAATTCTTCACTAAAATCTACTGTAGTCTTTTCCAGAACTGATTTCTAATCCTTTCCAAGACAGCTGCACAATTTAATATTAAAAAAAAAAGTGCTGAACCATATTTCACAACTTGCCAGCTGCCTGCCAGGGCAGACGGGTGCATGGCTCTGGCAGGGAGGGCACAGCCTCAGCACCAGCCTGCCTGGAGAACCTAGCTCTGCTCAGTGCCTCAAGCAGCAGTGCCTCAGGAAGGACCCTTTCCCAGCCCATCCAAAAGGACATAGGCACTTACTGGTCTGGCCACAGGGAGGGGGTGAGTGCTGCAACGGGGAGGCTCCTGCACAAGTTTGGAGTGGGCAAAGAAGGCACAACTGAGAAGGAATGGCCACCTCAGCCCCTCTCCTTCATTACAGCTCTGCACCTTCCCCTACCTGTAGGTCATAGGGGGAGGTGACAATGGGCACTGAGGGAATTAGTTGGCTGAGCAAGCTGGTGGGCAGAAGGTCCAAGAAGCTGACTTGCAAAAAAACCCCAAAACCTAGAACGGTTCATCGTGATTAACCACATATCAGAAATGCCTTCCTCTCTAATGGTAAAGCCACTGACACACTTCTTCTTCTCTTGCTTTGTCATTTATCTCGTAAATCAACCCATCTGCTTTCAAACCAAACGTGCCAAGTAAATATGAAGATTATTAGGAAGCCTTTTTATTTCCCTAGAGCAAATTAAACAGCTGGAGGTTACATTTTTTTTAACATTGCCAAGCTGTTACCAGGCGTAACAAAAGGCAGTTGGCTGCACACACAGCCCCGCAATGTTTCACTGGGCTGATGCAGCAAAATCAAGGAACTTGTGCCTTGCACCCAGCTGCAAATGCCGGAGACGCACCGCTGATTTTATGGCAACTGTCACACCAGGAGAGCTGATCCTCCCAGACAGTGGAAGTACACAATTAGGTCACATTAAACATCGAGAAAATGCCACAGCAGTTCCACATGCCCACTACAAGGGAGTGACACTGGAAAACAGTTCCTAGCTGGCAAGAGCCATCCCAGCATCAGTGCATAATAAACTGCTAAAAGTTGACAGATGAAGTCTGAGGGTGCAGAAGCGTGAGCAATCACCCAAACAGAGGGATTCGTAACATTTTCCCACAAGGCAGAGAAGTAAGACAGGCAAGCACCAAAGCCTGGTTTATTCCCCCTGGGAAGCCACCGCTACCTCCTGTTCACAGAAACAGAGGGGCTGGGTACAGCATTCCTTCAGGAGGGTTTCCTTTAGGGCCAGAATAACAAGATGAAGCAGTGGTGCTCACAGCAGAAGCTTCAGACTTGTGTAGGCTTTTTTTTCCATGTACAACACCAAGCTCCTAGCCTTACCACAGGAGCAAAAGTGTTTGCAGTGTCCTGACCATTGCACCCACACACTACAAAGTACGTCCTTGGCCAGAGGTGGACTAGCGAGAAAAGCACAGCCCACTCTGCTTACAGAAAGCCTTTTGCATCCTGTCAGCACCACCTACGTTCAGCTTAGTCCAGTCTTGCACACCTGAAATCAAAGGTAGTTATGAAAGGCAGCTGTTGTCACAGATAACAGACATTCTGTTGCACAATTATTTGGTGCTCGCCACAAATTGCACCGAAACAACTTCTATGCCATTGCCACAACAGTGGTAATTCTTTAAAACATGAATAAAAGGGCTCTGTACAGGAGGGCAATGCTGCATGGGGAGAGAACACACCACACCATGTAAACTTCAACACTGTGAGAAGTGTCAGTCTATGTCTTTTTACTCCCATATACTCCCATGTATCTTGAAACTACTTGTGGAGTCTACTGATGACAAAAGCATGCTTAATTTTGCCTGTGATCAAAGACACAGCCATGATGCAGCAGCAAGCAGTGCACCTCAGGGAAACGTCACACAGTTTTTGGGATGGTAAGTGGGCAGCACAGCTTTCTCAGCACATGAATTAACACCTCAATTCTTTAAAAGTTTCCATTTTACCAGTTTCTTCACCAGCACTAGTTGTCGTGATCAGCAGTCCTGTTGCAGTATCTCCTCTGCATGCATCCTCACAGAGCATCCCCATGGTTCGCTCCCCAACACAAGAGCAAGGCTATTCTTTACACTTTTAGGTCAGCCCTTTAGCACAGGCCAAGAGCAGCAGCTCATCCCAAAAGCAGCTGTCAGAAAGGCACAGGCAGATACGCATGCAGGAAGTAACCTCCTGAGGTACTGCTGCTGCACTGCCCATGACCAGGTCTGAGAGCAAAGCCACGCACCAGCACATGCTAAGAACCAAGCTGAGGGCTTAGAGGAAACAACCAACCTCCAAGATATTTTGAATTGTGAAACTTAATTTAAGCTACAGCCCAGAACAAAGAAGTTATGACACCCTCATAAACCAGATTTAGTCTGCTCTGTCATGGCACAAGATTACAATGTCACACTTTCACAGAATGGTTAAAGATTGGAAAGGGACCACTGGAGGTCACCTAGTTCCCAGACATGCAAGGGTCCCCCAAAGCAGCTTATTGAGGATTGTGTCCAGATACCTTCTGAATACCTCCAAAGAGGGAGACTCCACAACTTGTCTAGGCAATCTGTTCCAGTGCTTGGGCATCCACACAGTAAAGTTCTTGCTCGTGTACATCAGTTTCTGCCCGCTGCCTTTCGTACTATCGTTGGGCAAAACCCAACCAGAGCCTGGCTCCATCCTCTTGGCACTCTCCCTTCAGATACTGATAGACTTTGATGAGGTTCCCTCTCTGTCGTCTCTTCTCGAGGCTGACCAGGGCCAGCACCCTCTGCCTTTCCTCACACATGAGATTCTCCTTAATCATCTTTGTCACTCTAAGCCGGACCCTCTCCAGAGGCTCCATGTCTCTCCTGTCCTGAGGAGCCCAGAACTGCACACAGCACTCCAGATGCGGCCTCAGCAGGGCCGAGCGAAGGCGCGGGGTCCGTCCCTCCCGGGGAGGCTCCGGCGGCCTGTGTGAGGGCCGGGCAGGAGCGGGGCGCGCCGGCCGCTCCCTCTCGCGGCCGCGGGGCCGCGCTGGGCTCGCAGCGCTGCGGCTGCCGGGCCCTCGCTCCCGGCAGGGCCCGGCCTGGGCCCCACCGCCCGTGCGGGAGCACCGGCCGCCGGACCCGCCTCCCGGGACACAGCCCCGCTCCCGCCCGACCCCGGCCCCGCTTACAGCACCTCGAGCCCTAAGTGACAGCTGGGCTTCGCAGGACCGAGCGCCATGGAAAAAGGGAATCCAGCCGAAATCCGCACGCCTCACACTCCCAAGCTGTAGGGTGGGCTCTGATGAGAGCAAGAGCTCATCAAGACAGGCCCAGCCTAACCTGGGGGAGACCTGCGACAGAGGAGCTTGAATGTCCCATACCTGGGAAAGCAACAAAAAGCCTTAACCCAAAATTATTTAAGTAGTTCATATTCAGCATAAGTTTTCCTCCCTAATTCCCCATGCCCTCCCCACGACCCCAGCCAGCCTGGGTTTTGTAGACTAACTTTAGGGCTCCGTGTTTCTGACCAGATCTCATCTACTGTGACATGTGACAGAGCCCAGTGAGTGGAAGGCTCCAGCCCACAGATCCCCAAGAAAATCTAAGATTTCCTTGCTGCTCATGCAGTTTTCTCAGACTGTTTGTCAAAAGTTATTGGTGGCTATTTTTTAAATGAAAGGAGTAGAGAGAAAATAGCTTTGAGGCATATTGGGCTAGCATATTGTTCAGACTCTGTACAGGAACAATAAAGCTTTTAGGATCCTTTGATTGACATATATAATGAAGGTAGCTGTCAAACCTTTGTGCAGCAATTTTATTTTGTATTGACAAGCTATTTCACTGGCCAGGGTTTTGCATAAAAGGAATCATTCACATTGTTGTGGTGCTGCTATTTACAGAGCCTAGAGGACAGTGGCATCACTACAATATAAAGATTAATATTCAAATTTCTTTTGAAATACATAACTCTGTATGCAACCTATCCTACGTGCACATCTTCATACAGGGAGAAAGGCATTGTTCTGCAGAGAGAAGGGGGCCTGGAGCTGCTGGGGGTTGTTGTTCATTCACTGATTCATCATGTAGCTTTTGAAAAGCCACTTAGTCACTCTGCAGTTGAATGTTTCTCTCTGGGGAGCAGAGAACAAAGCCTCAACACAAACTGCCATCACTGTTACCAGTCAGTGGCAGAGCTCACAGAGCCAGCATGGGGTCAAGGGGCTGCTCTGAGCAGCCCTTGTGTGCACAAAGCCCAGGACAGCTGTGCTCCTCCCAAAGAAGCTTCTTTCTCCTGCCAAAGCAGTGGCAGGGTCAGCTTGGGCTACCTAAGACAGCAGTTGCTGCTTGCCCACTACCTTTCTTTGATTATGAACAATAACTTGCCAAGAAATCACTAGCCTCAGAGAAAACAGGCAGAAAGCAAACGAGAGGGCAAAGCAAAACATAAAGGAGAGGGGGGAAAAAAAAAATCCACATAAGCAAGGATGACTCTCACACTATTTGCTATGCAGTCAAGCCCACAAGTGGGTTGTGTATCTGAAGGTGGAAATACAAAGACGTGTCCTGTTCCCTGGGGAAAGGTAAGCAACTTCTCAAATGATCTTTAGAGGCTATTATCAGTCTCGCACTAGCACTGACATACCCTGTGCCCAAAGCCACAGCATGCACACACTGTATCCATAAAAAGAGATATTCATAGCTCTGCAGCTCATAGAAGTGCTGTGCCCGTGCTCTGGTACCAGTATCATTTAAAACAAAACAAAACAAAAAAAAGTTTGAGTTGCAAGTGAGGGTATGGAAGAACTTGCACGGCAAGAATTTGGAAAGAGCATGGTAATCCAGCTTGGTCAATGGGCACACAATTTTTTAAGAGTGTACCACGTTTGTTTGTTCAGTCATTCCTATATTCATTTTCAAGTCCAGAGACGGCAGCTTCATGTCTAGCCCCAAAATAACAGCACTGTCTGAGACAAAACCAGCTTGGTCAGGGGTACCAGAGCTTTTCCCAGCCCGTTTATGTAATAAAGCATTATATACAACTGTTGGAAAACATACCAGTTTAAAAATCTTTTATCTATGACTTTAGCCAGGTTTGCTCATCTTTGCCCCAGGGGAAGGGAACTGAAGCTTCTTTCCAGGGCATTGTTTCTCTAGGTGAGGCCTGATGGGCTTAGCATTTCAACAGACTGGGAGTAGCCCCAACAATATAAAGCCATCGATGGAACATCAACAGAACCAACAGAACCTCAGTGGCCATCTAGGAACATCTACCCCAGACTCTGCCTCCGGCAAAGACTGATAAGAAATTCAAGCAATGAAGATCTAATTAACATCAGAAGCGAAGAAATCCGGATCTAATAGGAGAGCAGATACTAGGAACTACACAACTTGAGACCAATGAACACTGACCCAATTCGTTTCTGTGAGTTTTGACTGCAAAAAAGATCTGAAAATTCTAGTAAAGATCATGTGTCATGGAATGATTCTCTGCACACCCGGGCTATGTGCGGATGAGATGATTTCTGTGGTACATCCTGGCCAGAGAAGAAAGTAGTGCCTTGACTCTCTAACATTAAAAATGTTGTTGGAGGGCTTTTTGTTTTTCCTGCAGTTTCAGTGACACAACCAGGAAGCAGAACAGGAGCTATATGTCCCTGTTACTTGGGTCCTAAAATACAGAGAAAGAAGACAGGGCAGAAAGCAAAGAAGAAAAACAGCTTTGTCCTCATTCACATGATAGCCCTGTAAGGCTTTAACCCAAAAGATGTAACTGTATAGTGAAACATCTATGGGGGACTCTCTTGCCTGGCACAGAGGGGTTCTGCAGATAGACTTCCAGGGTGGGGAAAGAGTACCAAGTCGGCAACACAAATTACTTCAGGCCAAACTCCAATACATAACTAGAGATTCCATAGATACATCCAGCCTTAAGCCCAGGAGCAATACAGGTGGAGAGAACGGAGCCTGGGTGATTAAAACTACCTATTTAAGCAGTTCAAGGCAGCTGGAAGCAGCACTGGTGCCTCTGGGTTTCTCTGTTCATTATTTAAGGTGAACATAAAAACACAGAGTGCAGGAGCCCAAGGATGTTCCTCACTGGCTTCAAGCTGGCAGTTTGCTAAAAGCAGCGCTCCTTGGTTTCCTTGGTTTGCCGACCAGCAGTGCCACCTCCCCTCCCTGCTGCCACGGTGCTCAGCCTTCCCCAGGGTTAACAAAAGGGCACGTTACTCTGCTTCGCCAGATTTCAGCTCTGAGAATTTCATTCTGAACAGTTCAGCATCTGCTTTAGCCAAAACAGTTCCGCTATTTCCAGGAATATTATTAAAGGAAAAATATACTGCTTGGCACACGCTACCTAAATTCAGGCAACCTTTTATATGAGGATCTCTAGCTTCGGAAGGGAAATTTTGGAATCTGGCAGAGAGGTGACCTTTGTGGTAGAAATGTGTCTATCCCTATCAAAACCTACCTACCTTTGGCCAGATTACAGAGCAGGGAAATACTGCAGTTAAGGGCATGGTAACGAGTTCTGAGAACTGCAGTTACTTGCTGTTTCTGCTGTGGGCAAGAGGTTCCTGATCTCCTGCAGAGCTGCAGCTTGTGCTCACCCACTGCCTTGGCCAGTTATGGCTGCACAGGTCCTCCATGGCTGGATGACGAAATTACAGAGCCAAGGGTGAGCGGAGAGACCAGCATTCCATCTGACATCTACATACATTCCCGTAACTTTCGGATATGGGACAGCCCCATCTGCCACACAGCCCAGGGTCAACGTCAGCATCACGAGTGCTGCGCAGGCACGAGGGCACTGCAGGAAACAAACTGCGACCAAAAAACCCAGGGCCATTACAATACATCGATGCACAGCTGGAAGAATTAATGTCAAGCAGACAATGGCATTGCAGACGTCCCCTAATAACGAAGGCTTGAATCTGCTGTCTCAGTAAAACTCTCTAAACGAGGTTTGTGTGCAGCTTATGGGGAGTTTATGAAAGAAATATAAATATAGGCCATCATTCTGCAAAGCTTCACAAACCCAAACCCTTGCATTCAGGTGCCATCTCTCGGACTTTGCTGCAAAATCAAGGCCATTCACGTTAAAAGCACAGACAAGAACATCTGCTCAAACTGATGTGTTTTAACTGTATTAGTTAATTATCCAGACAACTCTTCTTATGTCATGGAAATGCAGTTTGAACACTGGCAGATAAATGCTCTTGCATTAAAAAGGGAGAAATCAGTATTTGCTGTTGTATGTAAGCAGCCATTAGAAGAAACAGTCCCACCTTTCACCCAAGCATACCTTCTCCCCATCTTCAGCACATTATGCAGTCCTTCTGTGTATCCGTGTGTGGGATCTCAGGACTCATATCCATATACCGAGAACTGGCATGTCATCATCATCCTGGAGAATGATTTCAGTTCATTAAGTGCTGCTAGGAAAAAGATATAATTCCTCTCACCAAAAGCCTCAACAGGCTACAAAGGAAGAGTACAAGGAAAAGTTAACTTCTTTCTTCATTATATGTATGCCCTTTCCTCATGCATAAAGCAGGAGCAACACAGACCTTCTATACATATAAAGAAGTTCTATAGATAGATAGATTATATACTTCAGTACATATATGTACGTAGATAGATATAGATCTATGTATTATTATGTACATACTTCAGGTCTGGTTAAAGCACAGCGGCGAGCAGAGGGGGTCTGTGGTGCTTTCATTCCGTGAGAGAAGAAAACCGTACCTCCTGCAGAAGGCAAACTGTCCGTGCAGACTGCAGAAGGCACTCAACAAACAATTTTGGTTTGTCACTCAAGTGCTTGGTTAATGATTCACCCTGAACAACCAGGCAAGGAAGAAGCGAGCTTGTTCTCCTTCAGTGCACTGGCTGCATTAAGAAGAAAGAGCTCAATGTGGAGCCAGTGCAAGAGAGAAACTTCCCACCTGCACTGCTGCAGGAAACTCTTCCCAGGAGTATGAACTGGGATTATGTATCACAACAGCAGGTATGGCTGGAACTATGGAACCAACCCAGCCACACACGGACCTTGTGATATATTTTTCATTAGCAGAACCCAGATCCTTTACGCAGTAGTTGCCTCCCAAATGTGGAAACTGCAAGATAAAAAGCACATTTGGGTGACTTCTTGATGGGTGACTGCAGAGCCACAGGCTCATCTCAGATCTCCCACAGACCCAGCCTTGGAGTGCCTGCAAATTCCTTTTTTCCTCTTATGCTTCTGAATGGTTAAGGCAGCGTGGCGAGCCATTTTACAGGGGATTTCAAGAAAATGACACGCTTGATGTTTACATGTTTTTGCCCATGAGACAACTTTGATATGCCTTGTGAAACACATGCTTTCACAGAAATCTGAGGAGGAAAACAACATCACCAAGAACAGTAAAATCTTGTTCTGTTTGGAACAGACAATTTTAACAAGACTGTTTTAACGGGAAGAGGATTTGGTAGATATTTTTAAATGTTGGCAGCAGTTTTTGCTAGACAAAATTTTATGATATCATTCCTTGGATAGATTGCTGATCTGCAAAAACCCATCATTTGAGACCCATTCTAACATTACAGAAGTCCCTTAATTTCCATGTACACAAGGTCAGGCCATTTATGAGTGTAAAGTGTCCCCAGTACTTAATTTTTCCAGGTGACACCCGGTGCCACTTGGCTGTCTGAAAGACAATTTGAGCCAGTACACTTCCACATAGGACTGCACAGAATAGCCATGTTCTTCTTCCCTTCTAAGAGTTGCATAAGCAGATATAAATGTTTCTGTGTTCAATAACTAAAATTAAGATTCCCTTTGCTTGTAGCCTCCTTCGAGAATGTCACTATTCTGTTTGAGAAACCACATCCTGCTCTGCATCCTATGTGGATTCATTCTGTCAATCCAGGGAGATCAAGTTCAGCAGCCTCCCAGGACTGCTGATAATCTCCTGAAAGTCCACAGTAAACATTTCTTTACACACTGGATCAGATCTGATGAACTATACAACTTCACACCAGCCAGGAAAGTGTGTGGGACTGACTTTTTAACCAATGCAGGTGTGGGGGTACACTTACAGGCCAACTATAATTTTCCCTAGAGAATGCTGAGCATATATTTTTTCCACTCAGAGCTATTGTTCCATGTTTTCCCAGGACTTCAGAGTGTGTCCAGCAGTGACTGGAACCCCCATGCAGTAAACCCACTCAGGCTTACCAGGAAGCTTCTGTGGGAGCCTCAAGTTTCGGTGCAGCTCAGAAGCTGCACGCGCCTAAAGCATCTCCACGGGAACACGAAGCTTCCCTCGTGCATTTCATTTCTTTATCCGAAATATTCTTCCCACTCAGCCACAACCTAGAAAAGAAAAAAAAGGAAAAGAAGGAAGATCAATTAATTTTGACATAAGGAGTCTTGACTATCCCAACACACTGCAAGGTGAAAAAACATCCCTGCCCCTCTAACAAATCCCCCTGATACTGTCTCCATCAAGTATCAATTATTTAAACGCTGTATTAAGGAGAGTAAAGACACAATGCTTGGAATTCTCAACAACGGCTCAGCTTGGCTACTCCAAGCACTTTCCCACCCAGGGAGCTGAGCAGTCCCAGATTTAAACACCACATTTAATACAAATCTGACAGCAATTTGATTTGATTTGGCTGCCAGCATCGGAGCTGCTTCCACACAGACACACGAGGCTGCTCCGAGCTGCCATTTCATCGGCGCCTGGGGACAGGAACAGCACCCGCACCGGCCACCTGGCTCAGCCCGGGCTCCATCCAGCACCCACCGAGAGCCGCTGCGAGCTGAAATCCTCCCGGCCCCTCCTGCCGGGGAAAGCCTGCCTCCGGCTCCGGCTGTCCCCAGCTCCCACCTCCTGCCGGGGAAAGCCTGCCTCCGGCTCCGGCTGCCCCCAGCTCTCACCTCCCGGGGAAAGCCTGCCTCCGGCTCCGGCTGCCCCCAGCTCTCACCTCCCGGGGAAAGCCTGCCTCCGGCTCCGGCTGCCCCCAGCTCCCACCTCCCGGGGAAAGCCTGCCTCCGGCTCCGGCTGCCCCCAGCTCTCACCTCCCGGCAAACAGCAGCTCCATCCTTGGTGGCTGCTCCCGGCTGCGGGCAGCCGCCGCCCTTCGGGCAAGCCGATGGCTCGGGCAGCTCCGGTGCCCGCTCTTCCTCGATGCTTTTGCGTTTTCCTGCAGCTCCCCGGGCCGGAGGGAGCGGGGGGCGGCGGGGGCGCGGGGGGGGGGGGGAACGAGAGCCCGGCACGGCACCGCGGGGCGCGGGGACCTCTCGTGGGAGAGGCGCGGCGCGCGCGGCACGGAGGTGTCCCCGCCGATGCCTGCTGGCCGGCGCCCACGCGCCTCCCGCCCGCCCCCGACGCCGCTGACCCCACAGCCCGCAGCAGCCCCAGGTGTGAGCGGCCAGGATGAGGAGGGGGCGGCTCCTGCCAGAGGCCGCTCTCCGAGGGTTCCCCGGGCACAGCTGTGCAGGGAGCTGCTGGTCCAGAGGGGCAATGGGGGCATCCCCAGTGTCCCTCCAGGGACAATGGTCGGAGCATCCGGCAGGAGCTGGGGAGCAGCCGGAGGCACCTGGGCACAGAGCACTGCTCCCAGAAAATGCCCAGGGAAAACCCCTCGTGCCAAGGGGCAGCACCTGAGCAGGCAGGGCAGCACGTGGGGTCCCAGGGAAACATTCCACTTTCCCCTTTCATCTTGGCAGCCCTTCCCCAGTGCCCCCCCTCAAAAAGGGGGGTTATGAGGAGAAAAGGGATTTAAACGGAGGGAAAAAAACTTCCATAATTGTCTGTGTTTAAATTGAGGGGGAATCCCCTTCCTCTGCAATTTTAAGGGCATCAGTTGAAGAAAACCCTGCCTTTTCCATGCTCTTAGGGGTATCACTTGACAGGGAATCCCCATTTTCCATTATTCTCCAGTTTAAATAGAAGGGGAAAACCTTGACAATGCTATTTTATTGATTGGAATTGAGCATAACTCCCCCATTTTCATCATCCCAAGGTTTAAATTGAGGGGAAAGCCCGGTTGACCCTCCTTTATAAGGGTGTGAATTGAGGGAGAAATCCCCCTTTTTCCATCACTGGAGAGACCTGAAGTAAGGAAAACCCCTCTTTACCCCTCTTTTATTTATTTATAAAAATACTTTTTACCCCAGTATTTTAGGGGATTCAGAGGAGAGAACCCATTTATTGCTATGGCATCTATTTAAGTAGAGACAAACACTCCCTAGTCTCTCATTTTAAGGGGTCCAATTGAAGGAAGCTCCCCCTTTTTCAGCATTTTAAGAATTTAAATCTGTACTTCAGGGCACTTCTAGCTGTGTACTGGCACCTAATCTCTCACAAGGGAGCAAGCCCAGCACTCACAAAACCTTCCTGCTGCCAGAGAGCCCATTATTTTTTCAGTTTTATTTATAATGAATACATCCCTAATTAGAGACCCCAACAGGAGTTACACCATGTATATTATTACTATTCTTCTCCACCCTCCATAGTCCTGTGACTCAATAGCCACCAATGAACAATTACAGAACTTAACAAGGAATCATGCAACTCATGTGTCTACGCTGCCAAAACAAGAAGCTTTTTTACCCTTTCAGTGGATGCAGCTGTAGTAAAACAGAAGGCATCTACAGAGCCCTTTAGTCACCTGGAACTTAAGGCAGAGCAGCCAAACAGCTGCAGCTCCTCCCAGTGCTTTTATCCCTTCTGGTAAAATTGCCTCCTCCCTTTTCCCGGGCATTGTGGGAACGAGAGGCGGGCCCGGCCAGGGGTATATTAACCCCAGCCCTGGGTAAAAGAGGCTCATTCTTTCTGTGGGGTTAGTGGGGGTGAGGGTGTCTTCTTATTTCCATGAAGGGGGGGGGGGGGGGTCATTCAGGTTTTCTCAGCTTTCTTTCAGCAGGTGCTTTTGGCATCTAAAGCAATAGAGGCTTTGAAGACACTGTGAAGAAGATAGCATTGAGTGCATAGTTTGTGATTTTTGGATCGAGTGTTCAAGGTTGTTAAGGTGCTTGGTGCTTTTCGTATTTTTTTTTTCCTTTGCCTTGTTTTTCTTAGAAGCACTGCAATTTCCTGAAATTCCAGATTGTGTCAGTATTACACTCCAAATGTTTCAGCAGGTTCATTGTGCTGCAAGAGGGAGCTACCCTGGGTCAGAGATGACATCGGAGATGGAGGCTTCTGATAGGTAAGTTAAAGACTGCAAGTATGAGTGGGAGTGGGAGCAGGGTCCCAGTTAGTAGCTGACTTGTTGGGATTTGGCTTGTATGCCACTACACTGGTGGATTGATTTTGGTTTTCTTTGTCATAGCTGACTAAGAGGCCAACCTGGTGATCCCAGTGCCTTTGGAGATGGCTGAGGTGGACTCCTTTGCATCCAGTGTGGATTCTCATCACCGGTCATCTGAAAGCTAAGTTGGCCAGGGCCCGGAGATGGGATGATAGCAGGGTAGTGGGTTGGAAATTGCTGGGAGAGATTTAAAAAGTAGTGTAGGGGAAAGGGATGCTCTCCAAGGGCCTTCTTAGGTAAGCTAAAGGGAGTAGCCCTACTTTTGACTGCAACTGTAGGGTGTGCAGCGCAGAGCAGTTCCAGTGTGTGTTGTCTTGTCCGGTGTGTGTTCTGTGTCTTTGGCTTCCCTTGGATCAGATCTCTCTGCCTTTTACCCTTAAGGGGCTCATCATAAGCATTGGCCAATCATCTCTAGCTTCTTGATCTTTCGTACTTCTCGTTAGGATGCCAATATCACTTGTTCTTTTACCAGTGGGCTTGGCCACATCTTGGAATCACATCTTGAAAGCATTGAGTCGGATCTCTTTGGAGGCCTTGTTCCTGGCTGTACTGCCATCCATCCTTTCCAGCCTTGAGCTGTAATGTCCTGGAGCTTGTAAGATTGTCAGGATATGGGAGCATTCTAAATGTGGCCTTGTCTCTCACAGCCATCTTGATCATTGTGACTGACAGTTCTTAGAACAGGTCACTGTTCCAGTCTTTTCTTCTGCTCCTTAGAGCCTCTTTCATCCACCATTGCCATATCATCAGTTGTCTCTTTTGGCGTCGTCCCTGTCCTTGCTATCGTTCTTCTTGCTGAGAGCTTTTTTTATCATCCTCATGTCACACTGCTTGTAGTATAATGTGTTGTTTGAGTTTGTGTCTAGCCTGGAATTGCTCTGCTCTGTAGAGTAGTCTTGGGGGGGGGGGGGGTTAGGTGGAGAAGAAAGGAGACTTTACAGGGAGCCTTTTGCTTTGCTCAGCCACCTGAGCCACGCCTCGGATGGAGTGACTGTGGCCAGTCTGTGTGGTGTTCAGTGGAGATGTGGGAGTGGTGCAGTGGTGTCTTGCAGTTTCATAGTAGTTGTCCTAAGGCCGACTACTGTGGGATCCTAGGCAGTTTGCTTTGAGGAATGAGAACTTGGGAAAGGCTAAGCTTTCCCTGTCTGTCTGGGTAACTTTGACAAATAATTCTTTTGCAGAGGGAGAGCATGTAAACCTGATATGAATGGAGGAGACCAGAGGAGCACAGCAGCGAGGTGGGTCAGTGCCTGAAGTCCAAGCTACGGCCTGACTTTGGGCTCTATGTTTACCTCACTGTTGGGATTTTCATTTTGAAGATGCGAAGCACTTGGCACAGCAGGTTATTGGCACCGGGGGGACCATGAGCTGGATGAGTATTGATTCCAGCACAGAACTGGATGCTACTGGAGTTGTTGTATTAGTGATGAAACTATAAGTAGCCTTTGATTTTTTTTTTGTGTTTTACAGGTGGTCTGCAGCATTCAAATCGCTACTCCAACATGACAGACACCCTTGCAGAAAGAGGTCACAGCCGAGCACTTTCAGGTGGAACCTACCTCGGCAATGCAACCCTTTTGGACACTACATGGGCATGTGCCTTTCCATTTTGTTTTGCCCCTTCTCCCCTGGGAAGGTTGGTCATCATTCAGCTTTTCAGGGGTGGTGTTTCATTTTGGTTATGTTGCAGGGCTGTTCTTTGTCTTTATTTTTAGGAAGTAAACCTGGATATCAGCAGTCAAGGTCAAGTGAGTGAGGTAAGCAGTGACCAGTGGATGCAACCAGTTATTGCTCGGGTGCCAAATTCTGGGGCAGCTCAAAGCATGCATTGTCTGAGCATCCATTTGTGTGTTTTAGGTGGCCCACTTGTATTATGCCTACAGGGGCTGAACCCCCTCATGGACCAGCTGATGGAGCCAGTTTATCACCCTTGAGCTGCCTGTCCCTGTGAGCCTTCCAGAAGTATTACAGGGCTCTGCAATGAAGCCTGTACCTTTTCTGTTTGAAGGTGCCATCTGGGCAGCCTTTGGCAATGGCTGAGGAGTTGTGGAGAGTCGGGGAGGGAGGGAGGAGCGAGGGTCCCCTCAAGTTTCAGCAATGCCACATCACCTTGTCTCCCCTTAACCCAGGGATACCCTGCGACGTCGGCCTCGGAGTGCGGCCCCAGCGTGTGAGCCGAGGACCGGGGCGTTCTCAGCAGCCGGTGAGTAGTGGAATTGTTGGGTTTTGGCTGATGTGCTGCTGAGTTCAGGCACTGATGTTGGGTTTTCTTTATTGTAGTAGACTGAGAGAGAACAGCCCTCTGAGGGCAGGAACTTCCCAGATGATGAGGTGGCCTTGTTTTGCACCTGATGAGGATTTGCATCCCTGGATATCTGAGAGCTAAGTCGAGGGCTACACCTCAGGGAGGGGGATGAGAGTGGGGTGCTGGGTCAGGACTTGGTGGGAGGGATCTTTGAATTAGCTTTGGAGTTGGGGATGTCCACGAGAGGGACCCTTAGGCCACGTAAAGGCAAAGTCTCGCTGTTGATCACAATGCTGAGGTGTGCAGGGCAGAGCAGTCCCGGTGCGTGTTGTGTCACTTGTCTATTGTGTGTTCTGTGTCTCTATTGTGGGCATCTTGTGTCACATGTCTTTTGCCTTACCCCTTTGAGGGGCTTATCAGAAATGCTGGGCATCATCCTCAGCAGCTCCTTTGCGTTCCTTGGCCCGACGCTGGTACCCTTGAACCTTCGACTTGCAAGCTCGGACATGCATTGGAATCGCATCTCTCTTTAGCACTATTGAGTCAGACACCTTTTACAGTCTTGTTCTGAGCTGTATTGACAGCTGTGCACGGCAACGATCCCTTATAACAGATTAGGACTTGGGAGAATGCGAGGATAGGTAGAGGATTCCAACCGTACGATTCTCGGGCGTCCATCTTTGCGGTTCTTGGCATAAGTCCTTCTGTTAAGGTCTTTTCCTGCCAGAGTTCTTTGAGCCTCATCTAGGTCATGTCATTGGTAATTCTTCTTGCTGAGACTTTCCTTTCCTTCTTGCATCCCCTTGTTTGTCATCTCCTGTGTCACAGGTGTCTGTGTGTTTGGCCTGGGGCTGCTTTGCCCTGCTACATAGTCTGGGTGTAGGTGTAATAGGATAAGTCCTAGGGACTTGACATTTGTAATGTAGGGATTAGTTGGACTCAAGATGGTATTTCTAGATTAACACAAAATGTTTGGAGCTGCTAAGTTATGATGCAGTACTTTGACTTTTGTCATAACTTTCTTTCAGATGCAGATGGATTGAATCTGTGGCAGAGTGCCCCATACCAGGTGAGGTGGTTCCCACAGGAAGGTCAGTCACCGTTTGTCTTTGCAGGGCAAGTGTAAATGGTGACTGTGTTACAGCTTTGTTCTTCATCTTTATTTGTAGGAAGTAATGCTGAAGATCAGTGGTCGAGGTCGATGGAGCGAGGTGAGCGGTGACTGGTGGCCAGAATGAGTTGTTACTGCTTGGGTATCAGTTTCTGGTGCAGCTCTAAGCATCCGTTTTTGTTTGTGCATTTTAGGTGGTCCACTGGGAAGGTGTCCCGGCCCTGGGATGCTGGAGGCCAGGTGGGTGCAAGCTTAAGCTGTAGGTGTGGTGTACTTGAGTTGGAGCGGGGAGGCTGTGGTTTCAGTCTCTCAGCATGTTTTATTGCTTTGCTTCTCTGCAGGTGCTGCTGCTGCCCTGGGCATGCCAAGGGACAGAGGCGAGCAGGTGAGTTGGCATTTAGGTGGGGCGACTGATAGGTGAGAGGTACGTGGCAGCATGCGAAGCGTGTCCCTTTTCGCTTTGCGGGTATCGTCCGGGCCACCTCCGGAGTCGGATGGAGATTTGAGGTGAGCCTGGGCCAGTGGTGCAGAGGGAGCCCAGCCCGTGCATTTATTCTTCTGGAGGGCAATAGTCACAGTTTCTGTTTTGTTGTCTTAGGTACCACAAGTAGGTGCAGAGCCTGAGTTTGGAAACGGCTGGTGAGCGATGAGCCTCAGCAGTTATGAGGGAGAGAGGCATTGTGCAAGGGGTCACTTCTGGGACGTGTCATCACAGTCTGAATTTTGTCATTCTCCATCTTTTGCAGCCACCCAAGTGGGCTGTGGGCCATGTATTGACATCCACGGTGCTGAAGCATTCTTTTCTGTTGAGGATGGATTTCGTCTGCTGGTCTTCAGAGAGCTAAGTGTGGGGACTGTTGGTTGGGAGAAGGCAAAAACCTTTGGAATCACAGGAGGCAATTTGAAGTTAGCTGAGAGGAGAGGGCTGTAGTGGGCCAGGCCCCTTGGAGGTTAAGGGAGAAAGGGTTTCTCTTCAGCATCACTCGAGCCTTTGCCGGGCCGGGCAGTTCCAACCCATCTCCATGTTCTCGTGAGCTTTACATCATTGGATTTTGAGTCTCGATGTCATTGTCCATCTTTTCACCCGAGGAGCCTGCCTTCGGGTCTGGCACGATTGCCATGGTATAAAGTTTGCCTACTCTTCAGTGTAGCCATGCTTTTGAGCACTTTTGAGCATAGCAAGCACGTGGACATCTTGCATCTTGGCCATTTGTGGGTCGGTCATGTTTTGTGATGTCACTTCAGCCTTTGGCAGCAGAATCCTTCTCTAGGGATCCCTTTGTATCAGCTGGCAGTCATTGCCTCCTTCTCTAGGCCTACTGCACTTCTTGAGCATCCTCTTACCAGCTTTGGCACTAACTTCTCATAAGGAGTTTACCTTTTACTGTCACGTACTACTGCCGTAGAGCCTTCTTTCCTTCGGCGTCATCAGCCTCTGGCTCATCTTGCACTAGCAATTGTGGGTCCATCAGGTAAAACTGCTGGGCAGTTTCAGTTTGTGTCTATGTTATGTGGTCTGTGTCCGTTGTCTTCAGTGTCATAGGGCTTTGTGATGTCTCAGTGCTTTACAGGCATCGTTATGGGCCATATTGGCAGCAGGAGCACTTGCATACTTTCCTGGATCGGGCTTATTCTGGCGTCTTTATGGTTTTGCTTTTTGAGACCAGAAGAAGTACACAAGGTGTTCCTATCCATCTTCCTTCTCAGTTTTGGTAGTATCTTTTTTTTCATGTGCCGTTCCCTTGGACTTCTGTATGAAGTGTACTAGACCCTCCTCACTGCAGTAGTTTCGTAGCTTCTGTTGCCTCAAAGCATCCTGGTCTCAAAAATTTATCTTCTGAAGCGTTATCTCAAGTCTTCATGTCATCTTTGCTTATATTTGATGCACTGTGTGTCCATGTGCCACTTATGCTTGGAGCTGCCCTGCCCTGGCACATTCAGTCCTGGCTAGTTTGAACAGTTTTAGAACTCTCCTCTCCTGTCTATGGGCTTTTGGGTAGAAAGTTTATGGGGCTGGTGTGGGGATAACTCCTAGCTGTCAGCTACTTGCAGACTGCCTCATGCTGTCTTGCAGGTCCCTAAGGCAAATTTTGATCCCTGTGGTCACTGATGCTACCAATTTTCCCAGGATCTACTGTTCCACATCAAGGAGCAGCAGATGGAAGAAGATGTTAAAGCATCTTCTTTAGGGGGGAGTGTTTCTAGTAAGAGCTGCAGTCAGCGTGTAAGCTGAAGAAGGGGTGTCTGAGAGTGTGTCTGTCTGTGTGTGTTGACTGGCTCTAACCTTATATGTGTGTTGTTTTTTGCCTTTCAGGTTCTTCAGTTCATTTTAAAACTTAGAATACGAAGAACCCAGCTGGTCCTGCCCATGCTGTGGGGTCAGTCAGAGGGACACAGGGTTCCTCTTCTCCTTTGTGCTGGGATGAACTGCCTAGGGAATACCATTTCTGACAGCCCAGTCCTACCTGTGTCCTTTGGAAAAGGGCAGAGGTGAAGAGGCGACTGCCAGAGTTCCTTGGGGATGATGGAGTTGTGGTGTTTGGCTGTGCCCAGAGGGGCAGGTTGGGCATTATTTGTGTGTCTGAGGACTGGGGAGCCGAGCTCTCAGTGCATTCCCAGCTCTCCCAGGGGTGGGAGCTGGTGCAGGGCTGGGTGACAGCCTCTGGTTGGCCTTGGGGTGGGCCCTGGCCCCGGCACAGACACGCTGGGGTGGTTTGGGGACGCTTGGGGAGCAATGGGAGGAAAATGAGGGATGGTGCTGGGCAGAGCGATCAGCCTGCGCTAGTGTCAGCGCAGCCGTGCAGGGCACTGGGATCTGGGTAAAACTCCAGCTCTCCTGGTGTTCAGGGATGCAAGGTCTGAGGGACTGGATTTACCTAGGGCTTTCCAGGAACAAGGGGAAATGTGGTGCCAGAGCTGTGCCCTATCAGGTTGTGTTTCCCTTTGGGGACAGGGAGTCTCTGGGCTGAGGTGAGATTGCTGTGTGAGTGGCAGGGAACAGGGAGCTCAGAATTGCAGGCACTGATGGAATAATTGTCTTAGGTCTGTTTGGTTTGTGTTGGTGAAAACTGGGATTTGGGCTGGAGAGGTGCTCTTGGGAACAATGGATAGAGTACATTTGCTCCATGGATGTGTCAGGAAGGACAGGGAAGGGGAGTATTTATAACCTGTTCTCAGTATTTCATGCAAATTTGGGGTGGAGCAGCAATGCAGGTGGGTGGGTTTGGCCTGGGCCTGTCAGGACTAACCACAAAGAATCCAGCCAAGCCCCTGACCCCTTAAGGCATCTGTGAAACACTTCCACAGCAACCCAAGTCAGAAATCCAGTGATTAGGGAGGTAAAATTATAGGTAATTGCCTATGATCTGTGGGGAATTTCCTTTGGAATTATCAATCAAGGCAGGGCCTATCTTTCAGCTCTTTTCCTGGTGTGCAGTTTGCTCTCTGGTTTAAATGAGTTTGTGTGCTCCTGTTAACAAGCAGTGTGTTTTCACCCTGAAATTTGGGGTGATAGGCCTTCTTTAGCGTTTTTCCCACAACTGAATCATCCCTTCCATGAGTAGTCCATGTTGTTCTACACAGCTGCTTTGGCCGTGGGTCAGAGAGAGAGAAGGGAAATGACTTTTTAGGGCATTGAAATTTCTCCAGGCAGGAGTGGGAGGTCGTCTTCCCCCTCCCCAGAGCCCTGCAGGCGCATGGGAGTAGCTCAGTGCCAGCGCAGCTCTCTGAGCAATAACAACGCTTGGGAGGTTTGAGTGTTGATAGCAGCTCTCCTGTCTCCTGGTAGCAGTCCTAGGCGGAGGAGGGGAAAAAAGGAACTTGTGTTATTCATGGAAAACTTTCTGCTGTTTCTTGTGCAGTGTTTTAGATCTTTGTATGATTTACTATCCAGTGTCTGTAGGTAGAGAATGACTTATTGGAGGTAAAAATTGAGATAATCACTAATGGAAATGGTAGGGAAAACTTTTGAAGTGAACTTGAGGTGACCTGTAATGGAGAGCATGAAGATTTTGAAGTAAACTATAGCAATCAGTTGTGCACAGGTAGGGAAACCTTTGGGGGTAAAATACAAGGTCACCTCTAGGTGAGGGAATGAACACTTTTTGAGGTAAACTGAGTGAATCAGTTGTGGAAGTATTAGTAAATTCTGGGGGTGAAACTTGATGTAACCTCCATGGTAGAAAATAAATGAATCTTTTGAGGTAAAAAGGAAGTAATCAGTGTTGGAGAGGCAGGGAGATTGAGAGTAAACTTGAGTCTGTAGTCCAGAGAATGAACATACTGAAGTTAAATGGAGGTAGTAACTTGCAGACAGGGAAAAAATGTGGGGGTCAAGTCTGAGGTAATCTCTAGGGGAGACAACATTTTTGAGGTAAACTGAGGCAGTTACTAGGTGACAGGTTGGACAAGTTTTGGGGGGTAGAAATTAAAATGACCTGTTGGGCAGAGAATGGACATACTGAGGTGAATATCAGGTAATAAGTAGTGGACAAGTAGCAATAATTTTGGAGGTGAAAGCTGGGGTGATGTGTGGCAGGGAGAGCGTACATCCTGAGGTAAAGTGAGACAGTACTGGAAAGATAGTGAAATATTTCAGGGTAAAACTTGATGAAATCTCCAGGATAGAAAGAGAATATTTATAGGTCAAAAAGAGTAAATAGTTAGTGGGCAGGTAGGGAAAATACTGGGGGTAAAACCTGAGGTTATCTCTAGGGGGAGAGAATGAACATAGTGAGGTAAAAATCAGGCAATGACTAGTGAATGTTAGGGCAATTTTGGGGGGGTAAAACTGGAGCTAATCTCCAGAGTAGTGAATGAATACTTTCTTGTAAAAAAGAAGAAATCAGAAGTGCACAGACAGGGACAGCTTGGAGGGAAAATCTGAAGCAATCCCCAGGGAAGAGAATGAACAGCATGAGGTAAACTGAGGTAGTCACTTGCAGAGACACAGTGAAAATTTTGGGGATAGACACTGAGACATTCTGGAGGACAGAGAAAATTACTTTTTGGGGTAAAAATGGGATGATGGGTAGGGCAAAGCTTGTGGGAAAAACTTGAAATAATCTGTAGGAAAGAGCATGAGCATTTTGATGGAAAAATGAGATATTTATTCTTTGCTTCCCTTTGGGATAACTTAATCTGCACCCTTCCATGAGCAATTCCTTGGCTTCTCCTGGAGAAAACCCCCATGGCAGAGGCAGTGTGCAAAGGAGCCCAGAGCTGTGCTTGGAGCAGAGAGTGCTGAGAGCTGCGTGTGCCTCTGCTGCCCCAGGCTGGCAATATCCCCATGGAACAGACTGGGCAAATGGCATTAGAGGAAGCACAATCCCTTCCTGGAAGAGGTTTTCTCCTGTGCAGATCAGGCACAGGGCAGGAAGGGAACTTTGGAGATCAGCTGCTTTCCCCCAGAAAGCATCACTCACACCAGCATGGATGACATGACCTGTGCCCAGCGCTCACCATGCACCTGGCCAGAATCAAGAGCAAAGGTGGGTTTGGGTGTGAGCACTTGAAATAACTTTGAAAGAGAAGCAATCACCTTTTGCTGCTTCTTTCTTTCTTGCAGATGCTGGGATTGCCTCTGGGCACATGTGCTGAGCTCTCCCTGCAGGGAACTGTCAGCCCTGAATGCCTGTGCAATAACTGCAGCTGCCCAGGCAGACACAGGAAACTATTCCACACATTAAATTGCCATGACCCAAGGCACTCCTGGAGAGAGAGTGTAGAGAGTTAGAGCACTGATCCTGCTCCCTGCTTTCCCAGTAGTGCATGAACATGATTTCATCCTGATCCTGAGAGCTCCAAGGACAGTAACAACTGAGGTGCCACTGATGCTGCCACTTTTCTGATGGGCCTGGCCCAGAACCATAGCCCAGCAGGGGTCTGTGGGAGCAGTTCAGTTCCCCCTCCCTTCCTGCACTCTGGGCAGTTCCAGGAGCCATCTGATCCCTTTCCTAGGTTGCCACCACAGCCTAAGCTCCCCCCCCCCCCCCACTGGGCCATGATGGCATCTGCGTTCCCAGAGCCAGCGAACGGCTCCGGCCCTCGCACCACTGCCGCACATCAGGCCGGGCTAGGGGAGCTGAAATAAAGCCTGGAACTCTCAAGGGTAAACTGGCACCACAACCACAAACCTCCCTCAGTTGAGAGTAAAGAGGTGTCCCTGTATTTACACACGTCCAGGAACAATACTCCTCTAGAGCAGTTGTGGATTTACTTTTTTATCAGTTGAACTGGCACTGCTGCCACCTGATGCCATTAAATTCTCCATCCCCACAATCCCTGGTTACCCTTGGCTGTGGGGTTTTTGCTGTCCCACAGTGAGTTAGGAGGGATCTCTGGCCAGCCTTGTTGCCCAAGAGCATTCAAAATCCTAATCCTCACTTCTCTGACTACTGACTACCTTAAACGCCACTCTGCGTTGTGCAAAAAAGTGCCTTGGTCCCACTGGCAACTGCACATCTCTAACCGCTGTTATCAGTTATTCCAACTGAGTAAAATAATTATTAAGGAAAAGAGGAACCAGTTAAACCTAACAACTTTTGCCTGATGTTTTCCTCAGGAATGAGTTAGGAGCGCAGTAGCAAGGCCTTCAGACAGGCACAGTGTCTGATATAAACTATATCTGGGCACACATAAAAAATAGGACCGAGCACATCTTCTCAAGTTCCTTCTCACTTTCTGCATCCTGGAAATGCAAAAAGGGAAAAGATCAATGTACAGCTCAAGTGAAACAAATAAAAAGCATCATTTCCCTTCTTTCTCTCCAACCCTAAATCAGTTTTTAAGCATATCATGGAATCCTGGAATGGTTTGGGTTGGAAGGAGTCTTGAAGCTCATCCAGTTCCACTCGCTTCCACTGGGCCAGGCTGCTCCAAGCCCCGTCCAAGCGTGAGTCTGAAAAACCCCAAACAAGTCCCAGATCTAGACAGCCCACTGGAAGAAAACCCAAAATTAATTAGAACAGCAGAGCCTGGCTTCAGTCTGGCACTTCTCCTTGACAGCACGCAGAGCTGAACGGAGTGGTCAGGGCACACTCGAGGGCAAACTGGGAGAAATCACGGCGGGGTCTGCCCTGGGATGGAGACCCAGCGCCGTCCCGCTCGCCCCCCCTCCGGCCCCAGGGTGGGTCGGTCCCCGCAGCGCGCGCCCCTTCGGCCGGGCTCGCCCACTCTCCGTGAAGAGGGGCGGGAGAGGGGGCTAAGCAGAAGCTGCGGAGACAGGATCCCCTCATGCCGCTTCTCACCGTTGAAGTCCCCGGTGTCGGCCACCACCGTGGTGTGGTGCTTGAGCTGGTCCAGCGCCGACTCCACCTTCTGCCGCTTCACGGGGGACACCGACACGTCCGCGGCTCCGGGGGACTCGCGCGCCCAGGAGGGACGGTACGTGCCCGAAGGGCACCGGCCCGCGCGCTCCCGCCGCCCGCCGCCAATCCCAGCCTGGCTGGGCGGCAGCGGCCAATCAGGAGCGCGGACAGGAGACGGACGAGGCCGCGGGAGGGAGAGCGATTCTGATTGGCTGGTTCGTGAGGGCCGGGCGGGGGTTCGCCTTGGCGACCGTGACGCCGCCATCGTCCCCGACGGAGCGTATCGGGGGAGTCTCCTGGCCCCGAGATCTCTCGGGCCCGGAACCTCCTGTCCCCGGAGTCTCCGTGTCGCCAGAACCCCCGGCAGTCTTCCCCGCGGCCGGTACGGCGCCCGACCCGCCCCTGAGCCACCCGTCCCTCGTGGCCGCGCGGGGCCCGGGCGCGGCCGGTGCCGCAAGGTGGCGGCGGGCAGCCCCTGAGGGAGGCGGCCGTGAGGGAAGGCTCGGGGCCGCGTCGGTGGTGCCCCGCTGCAGGAGCTGAGCGCTCTGGGCTCCCTTCCCCGCCGTTGTGGCAAGGTTCGAAATGGTTTATCGAGTGCAGCTCCAGGCGCTGAGAGAGCCCTCGGCCCAGTAAGGCAGGTGTTTTGGGCTCGTGGTTCGCCTGAACTTTATTTAGGCTGTAAAAGAGGTGATCTTGTTAGTGTGGGCCCACTTGGAAATTGTACTCTCCAAAACATCTACAGAAGGAATTACCAGTTATTTCAGCTGGGTTATTTAATTGTTAAGGAAAAGAGAAGACAAACTTTTGCTTCTGGAAACAGGATGGCTCTTGGCTGGAAATGTTGGAGAATCCGTGTAACAGGCTCCTAGTCATGGGGCTATGCTGTTCCCTCTTTCTGTATGGTTCCACTTGGGACAGCTGCCACAGTCGTTCCCCTTCCAGAGAGGCAAGAATGTGCTTTTGTGCAGCCTTCTCATGCTTTGCCCCTATTCTTAAGACACAGCTATCCAGGCCGTAACATCCTTCCTGTTGAATGTCAGTCCCCAAACCCAAAAGGAAATGTGTGGTTTCAGACATTCTGCTGAGTTTCTGAGACTCTCAGTGACAAAGCATTATGAAAACCCAGTGAAAGAGACGGAGATGGAGTTATAACTTAACTATTTTAATAAATCTTGTACAGTGCATGGTTATATCATTGTCTCCTTCGCTCAGTTACATCAATGTACAGTACTTTATAGCAGTGTCTGCAGGCAGTACAAACAGAACAGATGCACAGCTCAGTCGCGTGGAAATTTGTAAAAGTGGCCTCTGCAATAAGGTCTACTGAGCTATTTTAGGAAGTGCTCCTGTGGCTCCCGGCTTTACAGAGCTGTCATGTACACTCCTGTTAAAATCCCAGATAACTGTAATTCCCTGTGATTTGCTTTCCTCTACACCCCAGGACTAGAAGATGGTGTGTTTCCTAGCTCAACATTCGTTTTTATTTTCATTTTAGAAACTTTTTCGCCTCCCGTGCTTGCCATCCTGCCTCCCATCTCCACCCTAATCCGGAGCCAGGGCTTCTCAGGAGGATTGTCCTCTTCATCCCTCCCTGACAAGGTGAGTGCCCTTCTCAGATCCTAGCAGGGCTGTGACTAAACCCAGGATCCTCCCCTGCCTGCACCCTAATTCTGCTGGTGAGAGCAGTGTCCTGTTTCAAATGAAGAAAACAGATTATCCATTGGAGACGCTTAAGAATGAAGCCAAAACTAAGGTGCACTGGTGTTCTCAGTTTTAGACATGAGCTCCCCAGATGCTGTTTTAAAGCTTTTTCCATTAAATGTGCAATGACAGGCACAAATTTGGACAAAGACTCAGCATGTGCTGAGAGAGAAAACCCAGCTGTCCCTGGGCTGTGGGCAGCTCTGGAGCTCTGTGTGCTTCACTGCTTTGCAATCAGATTGGTCTGTCAGTCAAACAGAGCTAGAAATGCAATGTGCCAAACTTGCTGTGGACAGGAACTACGCTGCTTGCTTGAGTTTTGAAATGGTGAGTAAATTTTGGAAGCATAATCACTTAATTCTGCTTCTAGGGAGAGGGATTTTCCTCACCCCTATTTACAGATTGCTATATACAAATGCACATAACTTTATGAAGGAAAACGGGAAGTAAAGAGCAACACCCTGTGCTAAATTAGAGGGGGTTTTTTTCTTGTGGCCATTTAATTTGCGTTAAACCTGCCTTTCCCAGTGTGCTTTGGGGTTTCAGCTATTTGGGAATCATTTCAGCTGACTTTTTGCAGTGAAAATGTGAAGATGGGGACAAGTGACCAACACCCTGGGAAGGGCTGTGGGTGTGCCTGGGTCGGGAGCAAACGGTCAGGGCTTATCTTCTCCTGGTTTGAGGCCCGGTTTGGCAACACCACCACAACATTCCAGTGCAGGATCCGTGCCCCAGGGAAGGGCTGCACAGCTGCCCCCAGCCCCAGCCTCTGCATCAGCAGCGGTGGGCGGGTGGAACTCACCTATTTCCAGATTCAAATCCCTTTGTTTGTCACTCCTGCTCATTTCTAGGCACTGAAAGCTCATTTCAGCTGTTCAGAGATAGCACTAGCTGGTCCATGGATTTAAGGAAGCAGCCAGACTTTGGGAATGTGTGTTGCCATTCTAGCCTTGTCCAACGAGGGGGCACAGGGGGACAGGACAAGGACAGGCAGTTGTCACCAGCCCTCGTGGGCTGCAGGGGACACCTGCACTGAGGAGGAAATGGAAATGGAAATAGAAAGGGTTAGGTTGCCCAGAGAGGTCATGACTCACCATTCCTGGAAGTGTCCAAGGCCAGGTTGGACAAGATTTGGAACAACTTGGGCTTGTGACAGGCATTCCTGCCCATGGCAGGGGGGTGGAATGGGATGAGCTTTAATGTCCTTTCCTTAAACCCAAACCATTGCAGGGTTCTAAAGCCTTATTCCTCTGGTCCAGGCTCCAAGCCTTGAGGCTGGCCTCTCTTGTGCTGTGTGCCACGCCTGCTCTGCCAGGGGAGAGTGGGGAGCAGGGGACAGCCCTCGGAGAAAAGCTTTGGGGGTCTTTTTTTGCTTGAAGCCAGCCCTTGTACATCCAGCCCCGTGTGAATCCTGCTCTGATCGCATGCACGGAAAATTTCAGTATAAAATATATAGTTATAAAAAAAATACTTCATGCAAAATTAAAACACCTTTCCCAGTGGGACATGGTCTTATTGTCAACCCTTCCCAACAGTGTTCAAGGAATTGTCACTCTGATGGCAGCTGGACCCCAAGGGGAGCTCTGCTGCATCTGGCCTGGGCCAGGAATCATTGCTTTCATTCCCTTTTTTTCTGCACTACTTAGGGCTAAGAGCTGAAATAAAGCAGAGAGACTTTAATTTGCAGAATCAATCCTTTCCTGGCGGCGCTTCGTGATTTCTTGGAGCTCCGACTCCCCTCTGCTTTTCTGGAATGGAAACAAAACAGGCAGTTTGGATTTGAACTTCAAGCTGCAGTTAAGTGACAGTATTTAATTAATGCTGTAAAAGTAGAGCTAGTTTCAAAGAGATAAGTGATATCAGTAAAAAGCAGATTAATTAGTGGAAACAGGGGGATCTTACAGATTTGCTCAAAAGACACTTCGGAATTTTTACGTGTGTTTTATTGCTGGTGTAGGTTTGGTTGCATTTTTTTTCCCCACAATTGTATTTTTTAAAATGCCTGTTTAATGAGCTATCTGACGCTGCTGGTACAGCCCCCATTCCAGCAGGAATTATCCAGAAAAATGCTTACCTCCAGCTGGTTTTTCTCCACTGTGATCTTGCTGTATTTCCCTCATCACCGCACACCTTCTTCAGCTCCTCTCTGTTGAGGGAGAAGAGCTGAGCTCCGGTGAGGATGCCCAGGTGTTCCACGGTCCTGGGGAGACACAAAGTAGGGAGGTGACGATTGTGCTGCACGTGGCCTCGTGCCAGAGGTGAGGAGTTGGAGATGGGAGGCCAGGAGCTGCAGTGGGACCATATCACGGGGCCCTGGGGCTGTTCCAAGGTGGCAGCTGCAATTCCAGTAGCATTTCAGGCCTTGGATTTAGTTAGTTAACTGTTTATCTCCAAGAAAATATTTATACCAGAGAAAGGGAGTGACTTTGGGCTCTGAACATTCTGGTTATAGAGCCTGGATTGAACAGGGTTGAAATCTAATTTGCAACACAGGCTCTGTAAGTAAATCCAAGTGGCTTGTCCCAGGTGAGATGGTGCCGGTGGCCTCCCCCGCTCCTTCTCCAGGGAAGGACGAGCATTGCACGTGGCAATAGGGCAAATCTTACTCTTTGCTGAATGACTTGGCCTCCAGCCAGGCTTTGACTTCTTCAGTGCTGGATTCAAAGGTGAGGGGCACGAAAACTTGCTGAGGCTTTTCCACTTTGAAATTCCTGTGGGGAGGCTGAATTTTATTGTTTGTGATCTTCTTTAGCAGCTCGTCGTTCAGCTCATCCGTTTGGTGAATAAGTTCTGTAGAAACAAGTAGGGAATGAAAGCAAGTCTTCAGTCAAAAATGCCATTAAATGTTTGTGGGGAAACTGTAAGGCAAATGGGGATGTGGCTCAACATTCTTATTTAAATTCAGCCCAGAAAAGTGATTCCCATTTTCCTGTGCCCCTGTGTTGCCATTTATTTTGCTCCCATCACCCCTTGGCTGTTGCCTGATGTGGAAGCACAGTTCTGTGAGAATCTACAATTGGAGGTTTGGAATTGAGACCTTTTCAGTCCTCTCTGCTGCTTCTAGTCACTAATTTGCTGATCGCAGAGCTCCAGGTTTTGCTCCGCAACAGAACAGAAGCGGCAGGAAGCACAAACTGGGAATGAGCAACACACTCATGATGGGATGAGCTTGAAGGTCCCTTCCAGCCCAGGGCATCCTGTGCTTCTGTGAAAACTCCAGTGACTCTTCATCCAGTATCGCTTTCCCCATGAAACTCCTGAAGACTGTGGAGAATAACTCAGTGATACGAACAGATTTGTGTCCTCGTATGGTGGGGCTTCCTGTCGTCCCAGAAGGGCTCCTGCTTCCAGGAGTGGACAGGGTGGGATAAGGGGTGAGGTGAGCAGGGCCCCTGATCTCTCTCCTGCTCTGTGAGCCCCACAGCACGTGCAGGGTGAGGGAGTGATGCGGATCTCCTGTTTGGCCGGGAATTCTGTGGAACCACATGAAGGAAGCGGCCAGGCGGGCACTGTGTGTGTGCCGGGAGATGAGCAAAAGGAAGTGAGAGAAAGGGATTGACCTGAGCTGTTCCTTAGACACACTTAAACATTTTGGAAGAGAAAGGAAACTCTCTCCTTGGGAGGAGGAGGAGGAAGTTAGAACTGGAGGAAGGAGGCATGGGGTGATCACTTATTGCCCTGCTCGGCCCGGGCCGCCCGAGAGCCCCGGAGGTGTCACAAGCCCCAGGGCTGCTCTCTTGGCTCTTGTCCTGCCTGGAATGGCCTCCAGACACAGTGCTGCTGCATTGCTGTGATCAGTAAAAGGTGCAGGGGAGCCCCTTGGGCAGGTCTGGTCCCCCGAGCGCCCAAACCCAGGGGAGCCCAGAGTGGGACACACACGTGTGTTCTTTGGCGTCCTGTGCAGAGTGGCGCGACAACATCTCACTGCCCCACTTATCCCCGGCGTAGCTGGCAGGCAGCTTGTGGGTTGGGCTGGATGGGCCATAGCCCCTGGGGCTCAGGTCTCCTTTGTACCTCTGGTTAGACTGGTTAGAAAGGGAAAGAAAAGTAAGAATTTTTTTTGGTCGTTTTTAATTTTCTTAAGCTTTCTGCCTCACACCCACGGAGGGACAAACTGCCGTGTTCTCCTTGTGCTGATGTGGGGCTGGGGAGACCTCAGGTGGAGCTGCATGGAAGAAGTTAATTTCTGGGAATGAAGAACCCAAAGCAAAGTCTGAAGTTTGCGCAAGGGAATTCCTAGTTGTGCCAAACATGTTCGATCTCATTGGAAGGCAGAGCCTCACTGCTCCGTAGCTGGGATGTGAAGCGGGACCACTGCCAAGGGCCTGGAGCGGACTGGAAAGTTTTTTGACGTTTTGATTAAACTAGCAGGGATTTATCCAGAAGCCTGCTGGGCCGCCTTAGGCTTTGCCCAAACGCTGCAATACCAAAATGGGGAAGCAATTCCATGCTTCCCTAGGGTGTTTAGAACACTCCAGCTCCACGTTTCTGCAGTGCAAGTTGCAGTATTCAGTTAAATCTCACTTAGATGGTGTTTCCATCTGCCTCCACTCCAGTAACGTGTTCCTGGTGCTGAACTGAACTGGCTGAGGGAAGTGTCCATCTTTAATTTAACCCCCAAGAAAAATCTTGATGTGGAAAAATATGGAAAGCAGGAGGCTGGTGCACAAATAGGAAGGATAGGCCTTATTTGGGAAGACGATCGTAGCAAAATGTGAATTTTATCATAGGAGACTCAGGAATCTCCTGGCTTTGTCTACTTCTGAAGGTCTGTCCTGATTGGTGCATAGTATCCTAAGAAATCAGGGAGGTCTAATGACAACATTATTCCCAGAGGCAGATTGTGCCCTGCAGCTGATACCAGTCAGGTATTACCTGACTACAGACCTGTTTGAGCTCTTCCAGTTTCACCACATCCAGGATATTGTACGGAACATAACCGGCCTGCCCACTCCGGTTGAGCAACTTCCACCACTGCTTATTATCTTCCAACACCTGAGAGAGGGACAAAAATAAATCTGCTGTGGGAAAATGGGATTTCAGGCATAAACAACCAGGATATAGCGGGGCCGAACCATCCAAAAGGTGAAGTTGCCAGAAGGACATCACTGAGGCCAGGAGCTCTAATCAGATCTGTTGCTCTCAGATGCAATCCAGGACTGAAACTTCTCCTGGAAAGCATCAGAATTTATCGTAAGGATGAACAGGAGAGCACCTCTGCGTGCTGAAGAACTCATAGTTCCTACATAATGTCCCTGTTTCTCCAGACCTTTTTTTCCTAATGACTGAGTTTCTGATGTCTTTTTGCATTAAAATAAATAATTAAATAAATAAAAAGCCACATTTTGCAGAGAAACCTTTTCCTCAGGTCACAGATCAGTGTCAGCCCAAGTCACGTCCCACCTTGTCCAGCTGCCAACAGTGCTGCAGTAAGAGAAAGGTTATGAGAAAGGTGCTTTTCAGAGAAAACAAATCCTCGTGGAGGAGGAAGTGGTGATAAGGAACCGACCCAGCGGGGGATGAGCAGGGCTCTAGAGCGAGTTGTTGTCCTCCCTCCTCACTGTGGTTAAAATGGGACCGATGTCTTTGAGCTGAGGAAATGACACAACACAGCACAGGCAGCCTGCTCCAGCTTTGGGTTTGAGCAAAGCTTTGTGTCACTGCTGAGATACCACCAGGGAAAATGGAGTTGGTGCTTGTTGCTATCCCGAGCTCTCTCCTGCCCCTGGGGGACACACCTTTTCCAGGAGCGGTCACGTACCTCCAGGATTTCATCCTTCAGCACCGAGAGCTCACTGGCGTTTCGCGCGGTGAAATCGTAGCGGATTTTGGCAAATCTCTTGGGCACAGCCACCCCCTGGGCCTCGAAATTCCTGCAGAAGAGAAGTGGCCTGAAGTTCATTAACCTGAGCTAGACTGTTGGAAGGACTCTGTGTGGAAGCTGGAATTGTATTAGAGGATCATCATAAACTAAAAATATATGTGACAATGTGGCCAGATTGCAATGAATCTAAAGACAGGACAGGGTTGGCTCGAGCTCACAGAGCTGCTGCCTCCAGTGTAAACTAACCGCCTCGTGAAAGCAAATGGTTTTTCACAGACATTATTCAAATAAAAGGGGAAAGGGGAAAAAAAACCCAACCAAGAAAAAAGGAAGGTTCCCATTAGCAAAAAAAGCCTACATGAAAAAGTGAGGTTGTGAGCTATGGCCGAAGGGCCGAGTTTGGTGCTGATTCTCAATCAATTCAGCAAATGACAGTGCATTGATGCAACTGTTTTTTTAGTCAAATTTAGTCCTGATTCTTCACAGTAATTTGCCTCAAGAAAATGAGCCCCATATCCTTTGGTGAGTTCCCTGTTGGCTGAGGCCCAGACCTTCAGGCCGTGACTTCTCAACATACTTGCAGTGAGACTGGCTCCCTCTTAATTGCTTCTTTTTGAAGTATGGTTTGTCACTATCATCCTGCTGAAGATGAACAGGGCTGGTGTCTCATCTTCATATATTCTTCCCCCTCCTCCCCTCTCCTTCTTTTCCCCTTTTTGACCTCTAAATAAATTTCTTCAAGGCGGTTTAACCCTGGGATAGTCTAATCCACTTTAGTCCTTCGTGGTCCACCCTCAGATAGATGTGTTGGCACAGAAGAAGTAAGGGTGTTCTCTTAGGATCTGATACTGTAATAAAGGGAAGAGAAAGATGAAACAGGCATTTCATGTTTGTCTGTTTTCTCTCCATGTCATTTCGTGAACATGTACTCACACTTGGCCAAGAGTAGTGCATTCAGACACTGAATATGAGTGTTGAAGAGGGGACTGAGAAGGAAGAAGCTTAGTGTTCTGCAATAGGAATTATGCTTTGGGGATTTTACGAATTGTTTCCCTCTTTTTCACCATCATGCTCTTCTTGCACACTTCCTTGTCTTTTGCTATTGAGCAAAAGTCTGGAGGCTCAGAAAGCCCAAGTTTCATCTGAGAAAGATTTCCTGTGTCAGAGAGAACGGAAGGGATTCTGTTTCCATCCTTTCATGCCAGGAAGGATGAACTGCCTGTATCAGGAGGTGCCGAATTGGTTCTGGGTGCTGCTGTAGCTCACAGAATTGCAAGACCCAGTGCTGCAGGAGTTCAAATAACAGACCGGTGGAAAGGCTCAGGGGCCACAAGCTGTGCTGCATCTCTCATGGACTTGCAAGGAACCTCTCCTTTGGTGTCTGTGCAAGTGCTGGCTGATGTGGGCACTAGGATTGCTCTTTTAATCAGGCAGCTCCAGTACCTTTCAGAAAAGAATTTTCATGGCACATCATGAGCCATTAATCTCTTGACTAACCATAACATTTCCTTACTCCTTGGTTTTACAGCATTACTCAAACACTGACATTTGTCATTTCACCAGCCATCTCCCTTGACCTCTAGCATCAGGCACTTGCAGGGGGAAGGATCTGGTCTCACAAATATTTTCATACTCTGATCTCTGTGATTTATTAACCATGAAGTTTTGCCTTCAGAACTCAAGATGCCATTTCAAATAATTTCATGTGCAAAAGTCGAGTTATTGGGCAAAAGGGATCCTTGATAGCTGGGCACAAAGGACAGCAGGACTGCTGTTGCTGTTTTCTTTTCAACTACTGTGCTTGCTGTGTGACCTTGAGGAAATAGGTTCACTGCAGCTTTATGGTTCCGTTTTTGCATAGGGAAAATAAGGGCAGTGATAATTGCTTTCAGTTGTAAAACACTTCAAGATTTATGGAATATGAATGATTCTTACTAAGTGAAAAGTGTTGCAAAGCTGGCTTAGTTGCACACTGTGCTAACAAAATCCCCTATCAGCCTATTGACCCCAGCCTGAAACACTCATTAAAGTTTATAGGACATTTTGGTGGATGAGTTGAGGCAGTTGTTCTGCTGGAAATATCATACTGAAAGCACTTTTAAATCCATCATCCGCTTTGACTTTTTTCTCTATTAAAACTAAACACAACTGCTTGCTCTTTCCAGTTTTCTTAGTTTAGTTTTTGATGGGTAAGTACTCACTGTTAACTCAGCTTGTACCCCCATGGCATCTGAGACATTACAGTTCATTCTAGTCATAGCATAAACACACAATAGCTGTTGTACTGAGACAAAAAGAGTTATAAAACATGTAAGATATCCAATGGACTGGTATTAACTATCAAGTTGCATGGTCACTTTTGAATGTCAAATGTTCTTTTTATGGATACTGCATTAATTTAATTTGTGCTTAAACGTTAGCTAGGCTAGACATTGGTGTCTGAAAAGTACATATTTTTCCAATGTCAAAATGTGTAAATTTAGTATTAAAGAAACAAAACTATTTACTTGTACTAGAGGAAAAATACTTTCGTAGCAAAGAAATTAACTGAGGTGCTCTTTAGAAATAGGTCTGGCTTGCTTACAGAATTGTTGCTTATGCAGTAAAGCAGATCTACAGATGTTTTCTTTTTTTCTTCCAGATAAAACTTGGATTGTTTGAAAAGTGGGGAGATATTTCACCATAGTACAAAAGAAGATACAGAAGAGGAGAGCAGAATGAGAGCTTTGCAAGTGCCACATGCCTGCAGCCTGCTGTCTTTAGCGATGCTGTTCCTTCCAGTCACTGGAACGTCAAAACAAAATATCCCAAGACTGAAGCTTTCCTATAAAGGTAAACTTTTCAGTAGTTTTTCTGATTCTGGCACTTTGGTTTCGATGTGATACTGCCAGCAGTTCTTTTTGTATTACTAACCAGGAAATACATAATAGAAGCCTTAAAGATGGATGAATTCTGCCTCGGGGCAGTATTAAAATCTGGGTTTTTTGTTGTGTCGGGGCACATGTTTCTGAAGTATAAATGTCTTTTAAAAGTATTATTTCTGTTTGCTCCAAGAGGATGTTAACAGACTATACATAAATTAGAGGGGAGTGGTCCTTGAAAGGCTCTGAGGTGCATTGGAGACATTCCTGTGTGGCTGGTGCGGATGATGTGACACATGGAGGACATTCACACCTTCCTACAGCATCAGAGAAAGTTGAGAGCGCTGACTCAAGTGTTTCAAGGGGACTGACATTTATTTTTGTAATAATTCTTTTTCTATCACTAAGTGGATATGTTAAACTCTTCATATGTGGTTTTCTTTCTCCTTGCCTCTTTGGATCACAAAAGCGTGATTCTCTGCAGAATTTCTTAGTCTTGTGTGTAGTTCTTGTTAAGAATGGTACCGTCTGAGGGATTTCAACACAGACATATTTATGTATTAATGGCCAATTTTTTAAAGAAGGTGGATTTCTTTTTGCTTTGCATGTACAGTACACCTCCACAGGCACAGAGATGTGTCACTGACACTTCCTTCTTTAGTGAAAACAAATGCTCTCCAGTTAGTTATGTTTCAGCTATGTCAGCCCCTTGCCCTTAGGGGAGCTATTTCTGCTCTGTTTTTCAAACTTATGTCTTCCTATGCATTGCAGAGTTACACTCAGGATGGTGTGATGGGACAGGCTGTAGAGCCTTCATCGGGGCTTATGATATGTTTATCATGAGTTTAACACCCAGAGAAATGTATTGAGTAAGCAGAATGACATGCTATTTATTTACAAGCTTCTCTTTTGCTAGATTTGCATGCCACTGTGCATGCTATTCCACTGTGTATATAAATGTGTTTGGATGTGTTTGTGCGAGAGAGACAGAGGAAGCAAGATCAAGGGATCTTGACAACATTTTTATAAATTCAGGGAACAGTTGCACTCCCTGAAGCCAATGCATACAGAAACTGAAAGAGCTGACATGAGTTATGAAAGTTAGCAGTAAAACCCTCCTGACATACAGCCGGCCTTCTCACAGCTAGGCCTTTTGAGCTAATTCCCAAAAGCAGCATATACCATATGGCCATGGCATTTACTGTGGATTTGACGCTCACGATTAGTGAATTCCTCTCAACTTCAAAAGCAGATAGCCTTTGGCAAAATCCTGATGGATGCCTTTGGCAGGTAAAGAGGGGGAGAAAGAAAAATTAGTGAGGTCAACACAGGGGAAAAAAAAATGGCTGAAATCTTAGTTTAAAATAGTGGCAGAGACCTGCTGGGAACAGTTGGGAAAATGCCTGAGCTCGTTTAAAAAGACAGTGAGCAGATGATTGATATTTAGGCCCTGACCCAAACTTTTCTTAGCAACTTTATAAACCTTTCAGTTTGGCTTGAGGGATACCGTTTCCTGTCCAAACTTATTCACCTATATCCCTGTAGGGGGGGAAAATCAACAACAGATACAGATGCAAAACAGCACATAAATCTTAGTTTTGAGAGCTGTGATGGAACTGAAAAGTCAGAAGAAAGAGAATTACCAGAATTTATTGTGCCTTGTCTTACTTTCTTGGGGGGTTGGACGGTGTATATTTTTCCACATGGAACAAGAAATAATTTAATGCTGTTTTTTCACATTTATGTATTGTAAATGATTCCAGTATGGCTTATCATAATTAAACTATATTTTGCGTGTTGACAACAGAATATCAGATGTACTGAATATTTAATATAGTTGTGAGAATTAAGTCCACCTTCCTCCCCCCAAATCTTTCAGACAAAACAATTCCAAGGTTTCTGAGAATAAGATGTAGGAGAAATGAACTGTTTTGCCAGTTCTCATAAAATTGTTAGTCATGTCACTGACAAGTCCTGGCATCTCTGTTCTTTGGAATTCATACTTGAACTCTCATGAAGAGGAGAATACAGGGCTCTTTTCCTTCTTTATGGAAAACAGATGAGAACTGGCCACATCAGGCAGTTCCAAAAACCTGGTCACATGTGTCTTTGAAGGGAAGGTTTCATCTCCTTTCAGGTGCAATGTGCTTATGGCATAGCTCCATCTTCCCAGAAGAGCTGAGCATTTGCTGGGGCAGGAGAGCTGGAAGTAAGCGGGACTTTGCTCTGCAGTTACTGAAGCTTCCAGTTGCATCAATCAGTGGTGGATGGAGGAAGAGGGAGAGGGTAGGGTGGTTAAAGATGTGTCTATAACTGCAGGAGTGCTTCAATAAACCACAGCATGTCAAAGCTCCTTTGCGTTCAAACAGCAATTGAAATTTTAGACCTTCTCTGAATGGCAGTTACAGGTTTCCTTCTTCTCAAGGTTGTCATCTTAACGAATGGGAATCTGTGCAGGAAATGTTAAGATATTCCAGTGAGTGATGTTGGGATCAATGTAAAGTCATACAATGGATTTCCTTTATTGTTTGTCCCAGTCTAAAGATGTGTTCTAAAAAATTGTGCATGTATAAAACTAAAACTACACACAAATCAATTAAAATATGTTGTAGTACAGAATCAAAGTCATATATTTTCCACCTGTGTTAACCGAATACACTATGATCTTTAATCACATATCTCATCCTTTCACATTTTCCCTGATCCATTAGTTGAAAAATTCTCTTATTCACTCAGACTTAACGTTTAGATACTCGTTCATGTCATTACTATCCCAGAAATTGTCACTCCTCTTGTGATGTTTTTAGGGTGCTCTCACTCCATATACCTTACTTATTTTGTGTATCTTAGATACTTCTACAAGATTGAGGTGCTTTTACTATTACAGCTTTAATATTAGGAGAAGGTAACAAACTGTCTTCTAATAGAAGATTATGATCTTTAGAAAACCAGGGGATGATTTTGAGTAATATTCCATATTTTGACTCTCTTTGCCCAGTACTGCTTTCAGTCTAAGACCAACAGTGTGTATTTATCACTCATTTTCATGTAGCTGGAGATAACCTGTGACCTTCATCCAAACTGCAGAACTCCACAAGCACAGAAGTGATATTCAGCTTCCCTAAGCAGCACGTCCTTGTTGTCTGCTGCCTCATTTAACATCCTCATTCCAACCTCTAGAGCAAATGCAGAAGGTTTTCATATACCAGTCTAATTCATTAATGTCATTTTCAGGACAGCATCAGTTCTGTTACTAAAGAATGGAAGGCTCAGTGTCCTAATTCATGTCTGTTTAATTCATACAGTGTAGACAGTCTTGTTTCTGTTTGATCTTCTGAGTAATAATTTTTCCTAATGCATTGGGAGGTCCTTCCATAAATATCGTGTGTGTGTCTTTTTAGATTTTACTTCATAGGGAGAAGTAAAGAATAGCCAGACCAGAAGGTTGATTGCCTTCTGAGAAAAAGAAGAAAAAAAAGCAAATTTTTCTCAATTTGTGGCTATCCTAAAATTTTCCTGCCGAAAGAGAGAATCCTAATTGCAAATTTAACCCTATTGATTTGATTTACTTGGCTGCTTTTCATGGACATTTTAGTAAGTGCAGTCTGTGTTCTCAGTGAATGCATTTATATTACAAAAGTGTGCACCCTAGTTTCTTGGCTGGGGGGCATGCCCTAGCCCAGATTTGGACATTGTCACCAGTGACATCCACAAACATCTATCATTCCCGTGTGGGAATGTGGCCATTCCCCAGAGCAAGCCATGCTTACTGTGACAGCGGTGACTTGGTCAGAGGACCAGGAATCCTGCATTGTGACACAGTACAGAGGAATAAGCAGGACTGAAGGCAACGTTTGGCTTTTAAAGCAGGATTTACTTAGCACTGTTAAAAACGACTATGGTAGTAATTTACATCTAATAAACAAAAGCATTATTCTCAGCTGATTTGTTTTTCTCCGTATAGAATGAATTAAGATGCAGTCTCACTCTCACTGAAGTCATGGCAAGAGTTTTTCCACTGAAGTTAATTGAAGCAAGATCAAATTCACGCTCTTCACTTTTTTCATCTTACCTAAGTAAACTAAAGACAGGTAGTTCTTTCTCCTCTGCTGAAGGATGACAGTGCTAAATCATCAGCTCCACATGGAAATTAGCCATGTTTAAGGATTGTTTAGTTTCACGCAGTGTTTTGCACACAGGATTTTCTTCCCCCAGAGTGATCTATTCTTAAAACATGGTGAAAAAGCAAACAGAGAATATTTTGGTGCCAGGAATTCTTTTGAAAATTTGACTGGGTGAGTGCATTTCCTTAATGTTCAAAAATTATCCTTTGACCATGCTATTTAACAGTGTCAAGCATTCTGTTCTCTATATTGTTTTTGCTTTAAACCTGTTTCATTTTAGAACTGATGAGATGCTTAACTGTTGCATCAGAGCAGTTAGTTTGTCCAGTTTCAGTACAGCTGGCTTATTTCCATGTCATGCATCATTTAATTATACATATAAAACATAGTTAAAATTGTACAGCTCCATGAGCCTCACTTAAACTGTCTGTGGCACTGCAGTAATCCCAGTACCCTGACGGGGTGTTGCACAGCTGTGACTGGTTGGAATGTGGTAAACTGGTGATGTGTAAGAGAGCCTGGAAATGAGCTTGCATTTTGCAGCTGTGCTCGCTCTACTGGAAGAGGAAGTTAAACCAGAAAAAAACTGCTCTTGTGGCAATATCAGCATCTGTAAATCTGAATGCTTAATGAAAATCAAGGAAAATGTGCTGAGTGAGGAAGTGGTGCTTTTCCCTTGTTTGTCATTTAATTAATTTTTGGTGGTTTGTTATTTCTCAGAAAAATCTATCTCAGATTCCTCTGTGGAAAAACATGAAGTGTTTATGTGAGAGTGAAGATCCTAGTATTGGATGATTGTCTAGATATGCAAAAGACTTTGCCTGTTTTGTCTCAAAAATGCTTTCTGGAGGCAGTGGTCATTGACACTTAAAATGTACCCTAGCTTGAAGATGGATGGGCACTGCTGTCCATGTGTATATGCTGTCAACTGAGTATAAACTTGAAGGCATTTATTACATCTTAGTAATGGGAAAAGCAGCAAATTTCTTACAGACATTTTTTTCCTTTTTTAAGCTAGTGAACTTGAAGGTCAGATTCAACTATATGTTGCATTTTCTGTCATATAATTATCATATCTATAATGTCCTGAAGAGCAGCCTCCAGTCAGTGACATCAACAGTTTACACAGCAGTTGAACTAAGAATAACCTTGGAGAACTGACCCATGTCAACCTCTTATGAGTGTAAACTGTAGTTCACAACAGTTTCTGTTTTTTCATGATCACAGAAGGGCCTCAGTTGGATAAAAGAAGAATTGTGTTCAAAAAATACAAAACTATTCTGCTGAATGTTCACTTTACTGTATCTCAGAAGAGGAGAGGAAACAAAACTGAAAGAGTAATACTTAAAGTATTTTTGCTCCCTTATAAAAAGAAGGACAGGACAACATCAAAAACAGCTTCCCTAGAAGAATGCAGGGAAGATACATGATAAGTGGCATCAGCTTGGAAGAGGGATCAAAACTCTTTCTTTGATTACTTTTACTAATGACATCTGTTTAAGCAAATCCAATTCAGAGCAGTTTCAGAAATCCCAAACTTGTTCTCTTTCTGAGCACTATTTGGAGGGCATGATCTGCCTGACATCAGTGTCTGTCTAGCAGTGGACATCTGTGGTCACTATGCAGGTGCTCGATTCACATCCTGTTTCCTTTTCCTCCCTCCCCATTTCTGCAGTTCCATTTATAGGTGAGTTCCCCAAAGAAGAGCTGAGGAACATAGGGGATGACTCTTCCGTACTCACAGTCCTTTGGAGATAAATACACAGAGATAGCAGAAAGAGTCAGAATTTCCTTTAATAAACCAGCGCAATATCAGACAGGAAGGGCCAGGAAGTGCTCCAAGAGCTAGAGCATTACACAGACGGGCTGGGAGGGCTGGGAATATTCAGCCTGGAGAAGAGGAGGCTCTGGAGAGCCCTTAGAGCCTTTTCCAGTGCCTAAAGGCGCCCCAAGAGAGCTGGAGAGGGACTTGAAGAGCCTGGAGTGAAAGGACAAGGAGGAATGGCTTCCCGCTGCCAGAGGGTGGGTTTAGATGGGATATTGGGAAGAAATCCTTCCCTGTGAAGGTGCTGAGGCCCTGGCACAGGTTGCCCAGAGAAGCTGTGGCTGCCCCTGGATCCCTGGCAGTGTCCAAGGCCAGGCTGGACAGAGCTTGAAGCAACCTGGGATAGTGAAAGGTGTCTCTGGCCATGGCAGGGGGTTGGAATGGGATAATCTTTAAGGTCCCTTCCCACCCAATCCCTTCTGTGATTCCATGATTCCAGCATCTCTACACACATGGAGAGCCAAAGCGCAGTGCAGCATCTTTGGCACCTGATCCTTAAGGTCACTTTGCTGGGCTGATGTTGGGAAACAAGACCTATGGATGGACTGATGAAGTCAGTCAATATTTTTGCCTCCTGCGGTGGAAAACACCTGCGATTCCTTTCCTTGCAGAGCTGCTGGGGGTTAAACAGCAGACAGTGCTTATGGGAATAACCCCTCAGCTGATCTTTGTCTTCCCTTGGTGGTTATTAACAGTGGCAGGGAGTTGTCTCCAGGATGCCCAAACGTCCCAGTATCACTGTACGTGTCCGTGTGCGTTCATGAGGTTCCGAGGCGGGAGCCAAAGCTCCGGGTGTGCGGATCCATTACCTATTTCCATGTGGAGTGATGTTCTGTTTGAAGGCATCCCCGACCTGTGTCTGCTCAGCCGTCTGGCCACGCTTGAGTGAGGAGTTCCAGTAAGGATATCCATTGGCTGAGGAGAGCTGGAAAGGCAGACATGGAGTCAGTGTTACCAGGAAAGGGGAAAGCTGATCGGAGAAAAGGAGAGGGATAGTGGTAGATGAGTCATGGTCTGGCAGATTTTGGTCAAGGTGTTCTCCAGGGAAGCCTGTGTCCCTGGAGCTCAGTTACGCTGTAGGGTGCTGTTGCCTTGGATTGGGAGAGGCTCATTATTGCTGCCCTTTTCCAGCCTCATTTGCTTTCTGTATTTAACTGGGGCAACCAGATCCAACTGAGTTTTGAGCCAACTACTTGTTGCATGCCACCACTACCCCTGCAGCTCCATTTCTCCGGAAAAGGGGGAGGGAGAGTGAAGAGACAGGGACACAGGACTAACCTTCCTCTTGCAAGTGTCCAATGTCTATTTCCCAGGGAGCTCCACGGAAGATTTCTGTGGGTGGTTCCCAGCCGTTGTGGAATTTGGGGATGTAGGTGGGGATGTTCGTGTCTCGGGGCCACTCGGCTCTAGGACAGAAAATGGGAATATGAGGTGACATTCACGAAGAATGTGTCTTTCAGGGCATCCCCTGAAAGAAGAAGCAGGAGCATCAGGGAATCCAAGCATCCCGTCTGCGTGGGGAGCCTGGGGAGATGGCAGCTCTGTCCTTACCTGGATCTGGTCCATGTCTCCCCCAGGGAATCCCAGAGGTTTATCTTTTTGGGTGTCAGGTGTCCTCTCAGGAAATCGGTGGTGTCTTTAGAAAGCAGTGGGCTGAGGACAGACGGGGCCAGCTCGGGGCCACCGCAGCTGTTGATGATCTGGGTCGGTCACACACAAACCACACAAAGAGGAGAGAACTTGCAGGAAACGGTCAAAATGTCAAACCAGGGACACACAGATGAGCAGGAAGCGAAGACAAAGCTGATCCTTGGATCAGCACAGTCACTGCAAGAAACATCAACCTAAGTCTTTGAAGGAGACTGGACAGTTCAAGGGAACATGAGATTTTTTTGGATTGGAGTCAAAGGAAGAGCTGATCTACAAATGAGCTGTTGTTACAGACGAGTGAAGTGTCAGAAGCTGACACTTCAAAAAATGGAAAGTATCTTGCTATTCCTTTGTGGCTCCTTTTCCAAGTTGGGATTTCTGCTTCCAAGCATTTTCAGTGCAAATACTGAGCCGTATTTGCCTGAAGGTGAGACCAGACAGATTCCCAGTGGGGATTCCAGCTGGCTGCCCCTTTTGTTCACAGTAATGCCTTATTGACCCGGTGGAAGGATTCATATTTGCTGGGATTCCTGTATTTACTTCAAGCTTCAAACCGGATCAGAGGCCAGGAACAACCGGCATCGCTTCTGGAAGTTCCTGAGAAAGCTGTGGCCAGGTATGAGCAGTTTTCCAACCCTGTTGCACAATCTATCTACTTGTAAGTGTGAACTAGAAATAAAAGGAGTTCCCAGTGAGACCTGGGAATAAGATTTACCAGTTCCAGCGGCCTGAAGAGGAAATGCACCAACTCTGAAGCACGGGGGTTTTGGATGTGCTTCCTTAGTTTGGCCTGAAAAGAGAACGTAAACACAGTTTAACCCTAACCTGAGTGTGCCTTCTCTTTTCTGTCACATGGGGCGAGTGTTGTGGACTGATGAGAAGAGTAAGGGATGGAGGAGTAGGAATCATTCATTTTTATTTTGTGTCCATTTCTAATTCCCAGTGAATTTCAGGCGGGGGGGAATACCCTCTCTGTTAAATCAGTGCCTTTAAAGCTAATTTGAACAGACACAGAAGACCTTGGCTTATTTTGAAAGTCCTAGTGAGGAAGGGCCAGGATTGCTGGTGCTTCTGCCTCTTGCAGGGTTGAGAATCCCACTAGTTCCATGGATGAAAACAACAGGATAGGTGTTCTGAGGGTCCCCTGGCAAACTGCTGACAAGGGAAAGTCTCCACCAAGGTCTTGCCTGGGGCACCCGGAGCTGCCCTGGCCGCTGAAAGGCTCCAAATCCAGTGGTATTTGAGGTGAGCTGTGGCAGAATGGAGGAGCAAACACTTGGGATTGATTTACTGCAAGAACTGGGTTTCAGTAACAGCAATCAGCTGAGCTGTGGTGAGAAACCTCTCCAGTTTGTGCTCCCATTCAGCTCCTTCTCCTGTCCTGGACTCCTGGCACTGTTGCCATGGGAGACAGGCTCCCCGCTCCTACCGAAATGCAAAGCATTTGAAATGCCGGAGATGAAACATTAATGTGGAGTGGGAAGTGCGAAACAACTGCTGGCAGCAGGGTGACCCAATGAACGGGCACTTCCCAGGGACTCGGCAGCCCCATGGTGAGGAACGTGGCAGGACCCCACCACAGTGTCCCAGCTCTGCTGCGTGCTCCACCCTGGGCTCTTGCCAGGAGATCAGCTGCTCCTTCTGATTCTGAGCAGGCACAAATTAGCCATATTTGCTTCTCAAAGAAAAGGCTGGAGCTTGGTATCCTGCTTTAAGGTTGTTTACAGTCTCTTGGTTTTCCTTATTAATAACTGCCCAGGAAGGAGCTTGTAGGATGTGTTCGCTGGACAAGTTTGGTCACAACTGACAGAATTCCTGCTGCAGTGGTGAGGCAGGGACTGAGCCTGGTTCACTGTCCCCAGAGCTCGGGTAGTACAGGACAGTCAGGCCAGTAAAGCCCCTGCTCAGGGCTGGGAACGAGATCCTGGCCAGCTTTCCCTCTCTGCCCCTCTCTGCAGTCCTGCTGGCCTATGTCATGCCCTGGGGCCACTCTGCCGTTGCTCAAATGGCCAAAATCCACTCATCCAGGAGTGGGAAAGGGAGGGAGGGCACAGGAATTCATCTTAGGTGGTGAGGCCTGGAAATTTTCAAGGCAACAAATTGATCTTTGGATAATTACAGCAGAGCAGAGAACACGGTGCCATGGGCTCTGGCAGGGCTGTGCTCAGCTCTTTGTTCTCTCCCAGGTCCAAAAGTGTGACCAGTTCCAGCAGCAGCAGCAGCAGTGACAGCTCAGCCAGCGACTCCTCTGACAGCCAGGACTCCTCTACCTCCTCCGAGGACAGTGACAGTGAGGACAGCTCCTCCTCTGTTGAGAATCTTTCTGAAGAATGGCTAAAAAGCAAAGGTCATGATAACACAGCAGGCTTAGTAAAGATGCAGACACTGAGTCCTTGAGCAAGAGGTTGCATAGATAACAGAATGTGCATTCAGATAAGTAAGAAGACAGAAACCATATGGAAGAGGAAGATAAGACCACCGTGTTTGCAGATCCCACGGAATAGCTCCCACCAATGAGGAGCTCGACTTTTGCAATATGTATGAGCTAATTAAAGGTACTATAAGTAAGTGTAGTTTTGAAAAATAAATCGAGACTTGCTGAACATGATGCCTTGAGTGCTTGTCTCCCGCGACTCCACCCAACACTCCTCCTCCTCCCCCTCCTCCTCCTCCAGCAGCTCTTCCTCCTCCTCCGACTTCAACTCGGATCCGAGCTCCTCCAGCAGCAGCAGCAGCAGCAGCAGCAGCAGCAGCAGCAGCAGCAGCAGCAGCAGCAGCAGCTCTGAGGATGAGCCCCCAAAGAAGAAGAAGAAGAAATAGCTGGGGAGCTGCAGGACTGGTGTGGAGTGGGGGACAAGCCCCTCCCAGGGGCTGGAGCACACGGCTGCCAAACATTCAATGGTCAACATTTCTACTGCTCACACTTTCCAAGTGTTTTGCCTAGTTGTTCCTAGGACATGGAAGGTATTAAATGGCTTCCTGAGACGTACTGAGAGAGTATTTTTGTGCTTTATCCTTTTATGGAAGATTTTACTTTTTTAGTTCCAAGAAAAATTAAAAAAAATCTATCATCAGATTCGTTTCCATGAGCTGAAGTCCAGTAACCTGGATGCTTACATGCTGGAAAGCAAAAGCTTTTTATTGCAGGTTATGTTGTGCATCGTGTGCTGTTCCTCTGTTAATGACAGCTTCACTTCCATTGAGAAAATCCTCTCCAACTGTTAAAAGCAGA
>NW_028120507.1:0-82500 GCF_965178545.1 Coloeus monedula
TTACCACAAGATTTGCCCCCAAAACTTTCCCCACCTGTCCACTACCTCTTTCCTCATTTCCACCTCAATCTTTTCATTCTTTGCCCTACAGATGCTTTCAATTTTTACCCCTCTGAACTTCCCTACCTGTCCATAAGTGATTACCTCAGTTTACCCCATCAAGTGCATTCTCTCTGCTACAGATCACCTCAGATTTTACCCCCAGCATTTTCTGTACATCTCCACCGCTGAGTACTTTATTTTTACCTCCAAATACTCATTTTCTACCATGGAGATTCCCTCAAGTGTTACCTGCCAGATTTACCCACCTGTCCACAGCAATTCCCTCCGTTTACCTCAGGATGCTCCTGCTCTCTCCTAGAGATGACCTCACATTTTACCCCCTCAGTTTTCCCTACCTGCCCAGTTCTGATCACCTCCTTTTTACCTCAAAACATGAGTTCTTTCTTCTACAGATGAACTCGGATTTTATTACCAAAATGTCTATTTTGTCCCCTGTGCACTGACTAGATTTTAAAACCCAAACCACGCAGGTTATGTCTGTCTTACCCCCAAAATGTTCATTCTGTCCCCTACAAATTAGGTCAGATTTTTTCTCAAAACCACTTATGGTTCCTACATAATTACCTCAGGGTTTGCCCCCCACATTCTACCTCATCTTGACTACTGATCACCTCATTGCTTCCTCAATATGTTCATTCTTTGCCCTACAGATCTTCCCAAGTTTTACACCCCAAATTTCCTTGCCTAGCCCCAGTGATTGCCTCAGTTCATGTCAGTGGTCACACTCTCCCTAGAGATTACCTCAAGTTTAACCCCCAAAATTTTCCTTAACTGTCCACAACTTATTACCTCATTTTTACCAAAAAAGATTCATTCTCAACCTTTAGATCATTTCAAGTTTGACCCCCCAAAATTCCCCTACCTGTCCACTACTGATTCCCTCATTCTTCCTTCAATATTTATTTCCTTTCTACCATGTAGCTTCTATCAAGATTTACCCCCAAAGTTTTCCATCTGTCTACTACTGCTTACCTCATTTTTACCTCAAAATGTTCTTTCTACAGCTTATTTAATATTATTTTTACACAAGTTTCCCTATCTGCCCACAACTGATTCCCTCATGTTACCTCAGTGTGTTCATGCTCTCCCCTAGAGATTAGCTCAGATTTAGCCCCCAAATTTTCCCCACATGCTCAGTACTCATCACCTCCTTTTTCCCTCCAAGTGTTCATTCTCTGCTCTTGAGACTTTGTCAAGTTTGGCCTCCAAAATGTTCCTTCTTTGTCTACTACTGAGTACCTCATTTTTGCTCCAAAATATTCATTCTGTCCCCTACAGATTACATCAAGTTTTACCCCCCAGTTTTTCCTTCCTGTACAATATTAACTCTTTTCTGCCCCAAAAATGTGCATTCTTTCCCCTAAACATCACCTCAGCTTTTCCCTCAAAAATGCCACCTTGCTCTGCTTGACATCACCTCCCATTTTCCTACACAAACAATTCTTGTGTCCCCTCTCAGTCACCCCAGGTTTTCAGCTGAAAATGTCTCCTCTGTCCCCTCAAAGTCATCCCAGGTTTTCCCAGTGAGGAGCTGCAAGGAATTCAGGCAGGGCCAATGACACCAGGGAACAGCTGTAAATTCAGAGGCAGAGAGAGAAGATCTACCAGGAAAGGGGAAAGGTTCAGAAAACATTTCTGCAATTAATTAATAATTATTTCCAGTTCCCCACTGAGAAGAACACAACCTCACAGCTGTTAAGGCCTGACAGTTCCCTGCAGGGAGAGCTCAGCCCATGTGCCCAGAGGCAATCGCAGCATCTGCAAGAAAGAAAGAAGCAGCAAAAGGTGATTGCTTCTCTTTCAAAGTTATTTCAAGTGCTCACACCCAAACCCACCTTTGCTCTTGATTCTGGCCGGGTGCATGGTGAGCGCTGGGCACAGGTCATGTCATCCATGCTGGTGTGAGTGATGCTTTCTGGGGGAAAGCAGCTGATCTCCAAAGTTCCCTTCCTGCCCTGTGCCTGATCTGCACAGGAGAAAACCTCTTCCAGGAAGGGATTGTGCTCCCTCTAATGCCATTTGCCCAGTCTGTTCCATGGGGATATTGCCAGCCTGGGGCAGCAGAGGCACACGCAGCTCTCAGCACTCCCTGCTCCAAGCACAGCTCTGGGCTCCTTTGCAGACTGCCTCTGCCATGGGGTTTTCTCCAGGAGAAGCCAAGGAATTGCTCCTGGAAGGGTGCAGATTAAGTTATCCCAAAGGGAAGCAAAGAGTAAGTACTCCAGGAAGAGCCCTTGGGATCTGCTGGGCTGAGGTGGGAAGGGGACATTCATTCCCTGCAGGGCCAATACACAACAACCTCCAAGCCAAAGCACAGACTGGCAGGTGGGGTCTGACAGCAGCACTCTGACAAACCTCCTTGTCATTCTTCCCTGCAGTGACTTTTGCAAGCAAACTCTGAAGCTGACAAGCCCAGAAGCTCCATCCAGCCACTCTGGAAGGAAAGGATACTCCCAGGGATGAGGCACATTCCCAGCAAACTCTCCCAACACAGCCTGGAGGCAGCGCTGGAGCTCGGGTGTGGGGCTGGGAAGGGCTGCCAGGAGCACGCAGCCCCCAGGTGGGGTGGCAGCGGCAGCAGCAAATTCCCACAGGCTGATGGCACAGCAGAGAGACAAAGGCCAGCAGTGCCCACGGGAGGTGCAGGGTTAATTCTGCTCCCTGCCCTGCCCCATCCCCGCAGGAAATCTCCAAGGGGGAGAGAAACTCTCAGGGTGCCCAAAATGCAGCATCTGTCACCCTGATCCAGCTTCAACTCAGCGTGGGGGGCCAAACTCCCCCCACAGGTAAACACTGAGCTGACCTGGTCAGTCTCAAACACAGCCCCAGTTCTCACCTTCAGCCTGCTCCTGGGGCTGCTGCCACATTCCTGACAAGGAGCCCCTTTGGACAGGGCTCTCTCTGTGTCTCAGGTGCTGGGCACTGCAGGGACCAGGGCAGCCCCCTCTGGGGACAATTGGGGATTCATCCCACACCATGGGCAGGACCAGGGGCCCTCCAGTACAGGCTGGTGGGGCCAGAGCCCATTGGGTTTGGCTGCTCAAACACCAAAGCTTTTGGCAAAGATGGGACAAGTTAAGTGGGTTTTCCTGGCCTGAGAGAGAGAAGAAATTGTTGAAATTAAGCATGGCAATTAAGTCCACTGTGGAAGTCAAAGGCTCCTGGCTTTCCCATTCCTGTTCTGATTGCTCACTAGAGGGTTTTATCCATAAAAAAATGAGAGGTGGCACCAAATAAAAGAGCTCTTTTTCAACATTTTTCCCCTACTTACTTTCATACATAAAAAGGATGTCCATTTTTTCTTAGTGCATTCTTTGCCTAATTTTAACAGAACTGTTTTCCTTCCAGGCCCCACTTGTGGGTTCTTCACTCCTTTGCCATTGGACTTTGGACAAAGGAAGAGAAGCATCTGCTCCAAACGGGTGTCATCCTATGGGGAACACCCCCTGTACCAGCCCCAGCCTGGGCCAAGCACGCTGCCTCACTCTCCCCATTCTGGATGCTGGCTCCAATCCAGTCTGAGTTTTCCCCTGTTTTCCATGTCTAAGGACAGGAACTTGTCCTGGTCAGGGTGTAAGGCCTTAAACTGCACCTTGATCTGGGGGGCTGGGACTGGGATTCCAGCAGGGAATTCATTGTTTTACAAATAAAAGTTATTCCAGGGAGCTGCTGCTTCACCACACAGTGTCAGCAAAAGAGAGAGAACACCAAAGGTGTATCCAAAAACAAGGATGGAATGATTCCTCCTGCTTTGAGTGGGATCAGGGCTTATGCTGCCCTGGAATGACAAAGAACTTCTCCCTCAGCCCCCTAGAGAGCCATCAAAAAGCCAAAGTGCAGCAGGGAAGGAAGGAAAGGCACCTGCTGGGGACAGCACAGCTCCAGCTGCTCATGGGGACTGGGACTGAGTCTGGAGCCAAAAGCCCCTTCCCAGGCTGGAGGGGCTTGCCTAAAGCACCACCTCTGGGAAGCAAAGGGCTATGGAAGAAATGGAGTGGGAATTTACAATAATAATCATAATGGATCGGGAAAGAGCAACAACAGAAGCAACAATCATTCCAAGGGAGCAGGAGGGATGCTGAGCTTTAAACAAGGTTTGAGTGAGGCAGCAGCTCCTGGCAGTTCTAACCCACAGCTCCAGCTCTGCGATTCCAGGAGCACTGCAAGCTCCTCCTGCCCAGTCCCTGGCTTTGCCTCCTGCCAGTACTCGGCACCTCGGGCACGGGTGGGTGCGAGTGCTCCAGTGCTGCTGCCCCGAGGGAGCGGGAAAATGGCCACTAAACCCCTTCCCACTGGGCTGGCTCTGAGCTCTGGCTGGGGAAAACATTTGGCACCCCTGGCATTTCAATGCAATCAGTTTCCATCACTTTGAAGATGCACTGAATAAACCCAGGGCACATAAGTAAACCTCTCCCCATAAGGAGAGCCCCAGGGAATACACAATTATTCCTATGCCTGGCCAAAGAAACCAGGAGCCAGGTTTTGGGGAAGAGACTCCAGACTCTTATCTCCTTCCCTGGCTGTAAACCACTTGCAGAGGCTTTGGAGTTCATACAAGCTTGTCAGGATTTGGCTACTTCATTTAAATTCTATTCAGATACTGGAATGGAAGTGTCCTAAAGGCACCTCACTCAGACTTTAAGCCCTCTACCACCAAAGAATTTAGATGCTCTTTTCTTAGGAACACCCCACCTCTGCTTCTTTAGGTGTCTCCATGTGGGACATCAATTAAATGCGGACAAATTTTAGAATGCAGCTTCCAAGTCAAGTTACCTGCTAGGAAATTACTCCAGCTCTCTGGCACCTTGGGCTGTTTTAAACACAGCCTGGCCCTTCATGGCTGAGGCTCTGAGCTACACAACTTGTGAGCTGGCAAGTAACAGCAGCTGAGGTCTCATCCCAGCTGTACACAAAAACAGGGAGTGGGGGCTGCACTTGGATACATGCAGGCAGGGTTGGGCCCCTTCTGAAAGCTTCAATCCCTGTTTTTCAGAGACTCAATCAGGGATAATGACATTTTCACAAAGCTCTCTTAAGGCACGTGAAAACCCGAGCAAGAAAATGGAATCAAAGCCTTTGTTCCACTGGCCTCACGCCCCAAATTCCAACGGGACAGACAAGTCCCTCTCCTCGCAAGGCAACGTCTCCTACCTGGATCTGTGCCTTCCCCAGCCTTTGGTGGCCGCTGTCTCCATCCTCCCACACCTCCTCATCTTCCTCCTCAGCAGGCCTGGCTTCCTCATCCTGCAGAGCAAGCACAGGGACACTCACCAGCCTGCTCATCCCAAACCTGGGCAGCAGGGATGGACTGCTGGGACCCCCTGGACAGTCACCCCTCTGCTGGCCACCATCCCTGCTCTGCAGTCCATTCCCGTTCCTGGCCTGGCATCTCCTTTGAACGGGATGTTAAACCACAACCACTTGCTCTGCTGGGTTTTGGGACATCAGAGACTCCTCCAAGGCAGTGGACAAAGCTCCTGTTCCCACAGCCTCTGCCTCCCAAAGCCCTGCTAGGGCCAGGCAGAGCAAGGGAAACCCCTCAGTTCCTGCTGGAAATTTCCTCTTGTGCCCGTAAACCCAGGGAAATCGTGGCTGCCCCATCCCTGGAAGTGTTCAAGGCCAGGCTGGCCGCAGCTTGGAGCACCCTGTGGATGGAATGAGGTGATCCTTAAGGTCCCTTCCCACCCAAATTATTCCGCCATTCCAGGATGATTCTGTGATCTCTCCCTGCATTTATTTTGCATCGTTTCCTCTCTAATCTGAATTCCCAAATCGAAATGATTTTTTAAAGAAATCATTTAAAATTATCCCAGGAATAAAAAGGGGTGCATCAAACATACAAGAATCATTCCTACCTCCATCAAATCATTGTTAATTGGAAGCCTATTTCCTCATCTCTGTCCTTAGTTTTCCTTTCCTAGGAAACCTTATGATCCCACAGTTTCTCCAAGAGATTTACTGGGATTGCAGAAAGGTTTGCTTTGTCAGGGAGGCAAGGGGGTTTACAACACTTGTTCCTCTGCATCTTTATCCTTTCACCAGCTTTCCCCTGGAACGGTGCTGCAAGAGAAGTTCAGAATTACTAGAAATGGATCAGGTTCACCTTTTTTCCTCATTCTTTTCCAACGACTTCCAAATTCTTGGAATTATCCTCAAATGAGGCCTAGCAAGCTACTGTGAAAACATCAATCAGAGGAACATCTTGACAAGAGAAAACCACATCCAGCAGCAGCCAAAACAATGCCACTGCTATTCTTACCTGGTCTCCAGGTGCTCCAGCCAGAGCTCCCAACACCCACTGCCATTCCATGGGGGTGAGGAGGCAGTTTTGGACGTGTTCTTTGCCACGGGATGGGATAACAGAGCCCAGAGGGTCTTTGTGTCCCTTCCAAGCCACCCCATGATTCCATGATACCATCAGCACCTATACCAATTCCATTCTGGAAAGCCCAATTCCATTCCTCCCATCAACTCAGAATTTCTCCCTTCCTCTCTCTGCTCCACATCAGGCATGTGTTGCCACAGGCATGGGATGCCTCAGCATTGCCTGGGAATGCCACTCAAGGCTGCCCTGGTGGCCTCAGTGCTCCAAAATGCCCAGCTGGCTCCCGTTCCAGTCAGGAATGTCCCAAACAGCAGCGTGGGGTGTGCCCTCTGCCATCCCACCATTGGGGCAGCTCCCATAGAATGTGACCAACTTACTGGGTTTGGAATTCCTGGCTTAAAAGTCAGGTGGTGGAATATCCTCTCCTGGGAATATCCAGAAGACCAGAAGGCTCCCTGGAAGTCACAGGTCAGGGACAGAGTCAGATGAACGATCCTGAACTGGTTTTCAGGGGATGCATCCCCAGCCTGTGGCTGCAAAAACTCCAGAGCTGTTCCTTCCCCTTGGGACAGCCAGAGAAAACATCCCCAGCATGGATTTCTGACAGGAAAAACCTCACTGCTCCAGGCTACTTGGCTCCTCCCAAATCCAGGCCAGCACTCCAACAGGCTCTAAGGACAAAACAACAGCAAAGACCATCTCAGGGCACACGCCACGAGTTGGGCGTCACATTCCTCACTGGAACTGGGCTGTTCCCACATCCCTGGGACAGTCGGGAGCATCCCCCGTTCCTCACTCTTCCATTCAGGACAAAGAGACAACAGAGCTGTCAAACAGCCAGTGTCTTACCCCAACAATCCAGGGAAAACCACCTTACTCTGGGGAGAAACATCATGCCCAGTTATGGAAAAAGCCAAAGAACAGTACTGGAAACACTCCCGGGCATGGAGGCTCCCAGCTCCGGAAATGCAGCTCACAGGCTTCTTCCCATGGGAACCCCAATCTTGCCCGGGACTGGGCTCAGGGAGAAAGTCCTGCCCATTCCACCACTCTGGCACAGACACCCCAGGAAGGTGTCCCTGACCATGGCAAGGGGCTGAACAGGATGGTCTGTAAGGTTCTTGCCAGCACAGACCATTCCAGGAGTTTAAGGTGGATTTGAGCAGCTCCTGGGGACATGAACACCACCCACACCTCCCACCTGGCTCAGCCCAGAGTCCATCCAGCACTCACAGAGAGCTGCTGGGAGCTGAAATTCTCCCTGCTCCCCCTGCCTGGGAAACCCTGCCTCCAGCTCCTGGGAAAGGGGAGCTGCATCCTGCTGGGTGCCCCTGGCTCTGGGCAGCTGCCGCCTTCAGGCGGGGGGATGGCTCGGGCAGCTCTGGTGACTGTTCCACCTCAATGATTTTGTGTTTTCCTGCATTTCCCTGGGCTGGAGGGGAGCAGGGGGTGCGGTGGGAGTGCGGGAAGGCAGCAGCGGGGAGGGCAAGGAGTGGGGCCGGGCACCGCACGGCGCAGGGGGGCTTCTGCTGGCAGTGGAGGGGCGCGACCGTACGGAGGCGTCCCCGCCGCTGCCGGCCACTGCCCACGGGGCTCCTGCCCGCCCCCGGCGCCACTGACCCCACACCCCGTGTCCCCACACTGGGAACCACCACGGAAAATCATGCTGGAACCTCTAATCCTGAGCCCGAGCCTTGACCTTTTATCCCCTGACCTTTGACCCCTTGACCCATTCCTTGACAACCCGAGCTTTGATCCCTTACCTTTGACCATCCAGCAAGTGGCCAAGATGCCCGCGGGTGGCTACGCCAGCGAGTAGGTGAAATGGAGACCGTGGCGATCGTGCCAGACCCGAAGGCGAGCTCCTCGGGCAAAAAGATCCACGATGATGTCGAGACTCAAAGGCCGATGACAGAGATGGGTGGGAACTGCCCTGCCCAGCAAAGGCTCAGGTGATGCTGAGGAGAAACCCTCTCCCTTTACTTCCAAGGGGCCCTCCCACAACAGCCCTCTCCTCTAAGCTAACTTCCAATTGCCTCCTGGAACTCCAAAGGCCTTTCCCTTCTCCCAACCACCGCTCCCAACACTTAGCTTTCTGAAGACAAACGGACAAAATCCATCCTTGGCAGAAAAAATGCATCAGCACCTCAGATGTCAACACGTTCCCCACGGTCCGCTTTGGCAGCTGCGAAAGATGGAGAACAAGGAGAAAATTCAGCCTCTGACAACACACGCCAAAAGAGACCCCTTCCGCAAGGCCCCCTCCCTCGAAACTGCCGAGGCTCAGCGCTTACCTGCTCTCTCCAAACTTCAGCTCCACACCTGCTCACGGTACCTAAGACAACAAAACAGAAAACGTCACTGTTGCCCTCCAGAAGAGCATCCCCTGGCTACTCCACACCACTGCCCCGGCTCACCTCAAATCCTGATCTGACTCTGGAGGTGGCCAGGACAAACCTGCACAATGAAAAGGGACACGCTCAGCACGCTGCCATAGACCGCTGGCCTATCAGCCACCCCACCTAAATGCCAACTCACCTGCTCGCCTCTGTCCCTTGGCACGCCCAGGGCAGCAGCAGCACCTGCAGAGAAGCAAAGCAAAAACACACAAAACATGCTGAGAGACTGTGAAACCACAGCCTCCCTGCTCCGACTGAAGTACACCACACCTATACCTTAGGCTTGCACGCTCCAGCATCCAGGGCCAGGACATCCTGCAAGTGGACCACCTAAAACACACAAACAACAACGGATGCTTAGAGCTGCTCCAAAAATTGAGACCGAGGCCGTAACAACTCATTCTGTCCACCGGTCACTGCTCACCTCGCTCCATCGCCCCTGACTGCCAATATCCGGCATTACTTCCAAAAAAAAAAAAAAGACATGGAACAATGCTGTAACATAGTAGCATGACATAGCCCAGCAGGACTGCAGAGAGGGGCAGAGAGGGAAAGCCGGCCAGGATCTCGTTCCCAGCCCTGAGCAGGGGCTTTACTGGCCTGACTGTCCTGTACTACCCGAGCTCTGGGGACAATGAACCAGGCTCAGTCCCTGCCTCACCACTGGCACCCTGAAATTCTGGCACTGCAAGAGTCAGGGGAGGCTTCAGCAGTGATTTCAGCAAGGTCAGAGCTGCTCCCAGCAAAAGCTGTTCTTAGACTACTCCTGGCAGAAGAACCCAGAGTACCTGCCACTGCAGGATGCTTGTGACTTCCAGGTGGAGGAGAAGGGTGGAAACAATCCAAGATGAAGACAGAATGATGAACACAGCAAAGAGGATTTCTGTATGCTCTGCACTGTTTTGTCACGTTTAGCCCTTCCTGGGCTGTTCTCTGCTTGTTGTTCTCAAGATCAACATCTCCGACTAAGGGCGGGTGATGTGAATTCCAAGGAAGTACAATTCAATTCTCCCCTAGATCTTTCCCTAAAGTACAAGATACTGATTCACCTCCCTTCCCACCAGAGTCAATCAAAGACTATCCAAAAACGTAAATTATGATAATGCGGAATCTGGTCTCCATTAGAAAAATTAATGTAGTATTTTTTATCAGAGCTTTGGTTAAATGTAACAACGCAGGAAGTTCCTGTGCTCAGGTTATTGGAGAGTGCGAGGTTTTCTCATCGCATCAGCCCTGTCAGCTGACAAGTGTGGCTGTGCACTAAGGCACAAAGCACCGACGTTTGCACACTACAGCTGGAATCTGCTATCTCCGTGTGCAGACACAACCACTGCTCATCACAGATAAACCCACAAGGGCTGCTCCAGCACTGACTTACCTGGGGAAAAACCAGCACTAAGAGGAGCAAAATAAAAAGCATGGGAGTAGTAGTTTCACCCTGAGCAGCTCCGTGAGATGGGCAGGAATCAGAGAATCCCCTGAGTAACTCTGAACTTGCTTTTCCTGATCACCTTTCACAGAATCCATAGCAGCAACCCGTGAACATCCCGTGTGTAGGTTTATTCCAAAACCCACTTGCAGAAACATCAGGATATTGCACCTAAAGCTGCCTCTGCCAGAGGGAAGCAAGAGCTGGGGCTGGGAGAGGAAACAGGCAGGAACTTGCTCTCAGGAGAGGCAGCACGTGGGCTGCTGGCACTGCCAGCAGGAGGATGCAGGTGGGAGCAGGTAAAATTCCAATACAAAATGCAACTGGGGAATGTGACGGTGCAGAGGCTGTAGGTTGGCAGTCTAAGACTTTGGGGTTTATCACAGCTCCATGAAAGCACCGAATTTCGCCAGCAGGTACCACTCATCCTCCTCAGGACAAGCTTCCAAGAGTTCATCTCTCAATTTGTGCCCCAGTGTGGGCCAAGTGCTGGTGGAGCCTGGGCTGGCACCCCGAGCTCTCACCCCAGCTGGCACCCCCAGGCCTTTCCAATGTGCCACTGCCACCCAAGCCACAATGGTGGGGCCTGAGGAAAGGAAGGAATGAGGAGGGACTTAGGACACAATCCTGCCCTTCAGACAGGCAGATTTACCTGTGCTCCAGTCTCAAGGGGGCTCTCAGTGGATAACTCAAGCATCCCGCGTGGGACACTGGGGCCAAGGAGCAGCTGGAGGCAGCTCTGTCACCTGGGCTACCTGTGTGTAGCCATATTTAGCAATAACTGAATTGATTGAAATAAAGGGTAAAAGCTTGACTCAGCCTGTAACTTTCACCTTTCTTTCAAGTGCAAAAAGAAGCAGAAAAATCCATTCATATTGATGCTTTCCAGCTATGTCTCTTTCAGATTCCCAGGTATTCATCCCCTCACAGAGTTTTAGCGGTGACACAGAAGAAAGTTCTTTGCGTGCTGCCAGAAAAACGAGATTTCTCCCATTTTTTATTTTCACACCTAAAGTATGAAAACATTATCATCACACAGAAGAGTTCTGCACACTCTCCTGTGGGCAAGGGGAAGATTCCCTGATAGGCAGATTCCAACCCCTCCTGTCCATATTTACATCCCTAAGGCCTCAGACCCTCTGGAGGTAACCACGGGGTTCCCAGGTGAGAGGAGTCACTGTGAGAACAGAATTAAACCCCAAAGCACCTCTGAGGAGACAGCGCCTGACTCTGGGAGTGCCTCCCTCTCGCGTGGAAGGTGTGGCTTACTCAGGAGTTACTCCAGGAGTTCCTACTCTGCCCAGGCCAGGCCTGCTCCGGACACTCCCCGTGCCCTCAGAGCCACAAACCCAGCTCAGGGCTGGGCTCAGAGCTCCAACACCACCAGGAATGAGCACTCCCTGAGCCCCCTGCCCTCCCAGCCCTGCTCTAGGCTGGGCAGGCACTGAGGGGCTCACTGACACCTCCAGGGTGGCTCTTTAAAGGTGGTGGCACAGGTGCTCCACAGCAGACCTGTGCCAGACCCAACTTCTCCACGGGCAAGGAAGAACCTCCCAAAGCAGGTGACACAAAAAGCTCTGGTGTGGCCCAGGGACTGCTCAAGGTCACAACCAAAATTAGTTCTGAGCTCAGGGTGGTGTCACTTCAGTTCCCTGCCACTGCTGCCACTTCCTGCCACCTTCAGCTTTTGCTCCAGGCACCAAAATATGATTTTTTCAAGGCCAGCCCATCTAAACTATCTGAAATTGCAGCCTGGCCGATCTCGGGAGCTCCCAGACTCACTCATGAGGATGAAGTGACAGACCAGCAGTGAGCACTTCTCCCTCTTCCAGCCAAGCTGTGAATTGCTCCTCCCTCAGCTTCAGCAACCACTTTTCGTGCCAGTTCCTGAAGAGAATCTCGTGCTGAACATCCATCACTTTCTCAATGCAGAGCATTTGGCTTCATCCTCAAGCCCTAGAAACACTCAGCTAAACCAGCACTAAAACCTGATTAAACTTGCATCCTGCACAGCACAATGAACTTGGACTTGGGCAGGAATCAGAATATCTGGGAATGAAGAGAACCCAAGAGCTCGGAGAGGTTTGCTTTGCCCTTGTCCTGCCTTGGGCTCCTGGCTCTGCCACAGCAGTTACAAGAAGCAGAGCAGCGACCTCCCCTCCCCTCCTCATCAACACAAACCCCCAAAAGCAGAGTTTGTCTCTCTCAGACCCACCTTGAGCTGTGTCCGCAGCAACAACGAGGCTGTTGAAAGCAGCAACCCCACAGCTCGGCGTCTGCAGGGCTGCACCCTCTCCATCCTACAGCCTCTCCATCTCCCCACAGCTTGGAGTGATCTGTTCTCCCAGTTTAGAGAAGGTGACACCAACCTCACTTTGGTTTGGGTACAAACTCTGAGGCAGACACTGAAGGCAAAGGAAGACGAGGCCTTGGTGGGAAGGGACCTTAAAGCCCATCCAGTGCCACCCCTGCCAAGGGCAGGGACACCTTCCACTGTCCCAGGCTGCTCCAAGCCCCAGTGTCCAGCCTGGCCTTGGACACTGCCAGGGATCCAGGGGCAGCCACAGCTGCTCTGGGCACCCTGTGCCAGGGCCTGCCCACCCTCACACGGAAAGATTTCTTCCATGTATCTACTCTGAACTGAAGTTTAAGTATCTAAGCTCAAGTTTAGTTATTGCTGAGCCTCTGCTGAAGATAACTGAGACACCATAGTAGGAGAGAAAGGAAACAGGCCTGTAGAACAAACCACAGGCGAGTAACAAACCAAAATGATGTGGCCAAGAACAATTATTGCCACAGAAAAGAAACCTCAGTCACCAAAAACTCCAGTCTATTCCTACATCCTCACCCAGGGGGACTCCAAACACGACACTGCAACTCATGCTCCTCCCAGCTCCACACACACATTGCTGGGACCTCTTGCAAGCTGCTCGAGCTCTCTCCACGTGCCAAATCTGCCCATGGCAGAGGTGCTGCTTTCCTGGCTCAGCTCCCAAGACTCAACTCTCAGTATTTCCGCCCTCAATACTGTAAATTTCTGGTGATCTGGAGCAAAGATTTCTGGCTTGCTGTGTGGCTTCTCACACAGAACCTGACCCCAGGGGCTCAGTCTCACTCTCTCCGTGTTTGACACAAGTCATAAAGCAAGAACTGCAAAGACATTTCGAGGCAGTATCAGGGGCCTGAGACAGCTTTTGAGATCAAAGTTGAAATCCACTGTTTTCTTTCATTGCTGTTAAACTGTACTGGAGTCCTGGGGGCACTTTTGGGCGCCACAGTATACAAAAGATACAAAGCTGACAGCATCCAAAGAAGGGACATGGGGATGGGGAAGGGTGTGGAAGGACCATGAAAGAGCTGCTGAGGGCACTGGGTTTGTTCTGGTAGAGAAGTGTGAGGTCAGAACACATCGGGGGCTACAGCTCTGATCTCCGCTCCCTGGGACACAGACAGGACCCAGGGAGCAGCTGGAGCTGGGCCAGGGCAGGCTCACGCTGAGATCAGGGAAAGGCTCTTCCCCCAGAGGCTGCTGGGCACTGCCCAGGCTCCCCAGGGAATGGGCACGGCCCCGAGGCTGCCAGAGCTCCAGGAGCGTTTGGACAGCGCTGCCAGGGATGCCCAGGCTGGGGCTGTTGGGGGGTCTGGGCAGGGACGGGGGTGGGACTGGGTGATCCCTGTGGGCCCCTTCCAGCTCAGGATATTCCAGGATTGTCTCACTCCCCAACAGGGAAGAGTCTGCTCTCACACAGAGCTGCACACACACTGTGCAGGAGGCAGCAAATGACAACAATTGACATTGATACATTAATAAAGCCAAGATATTAAGCAAGCCAAAAGATAAATTTTCCCTTTTGTTCCTGACCAACAAGACCTGTCCCACTCCCAGTCCAGCCACTAAGCAACTCCAGTGTGACACAGGGACTGTCTCACACCTCGAGGCCGACACACAACAGCAGCACAGCACCGGGAGTTTAATCACGTTTCCCTCATTAGAGGAGACAATTAATGACCGCTCAGGTGCACAACCACTCCTGCAGAGCACTTCACTAGACCCCGTTTTGCAAGAACTCCCCCAGGCTGCAAAGCCCCATTTGCCAGGGACCTGAGAGAAGAATTCGGTAGTTTTAAAGGAATGTCAGGAACTAGGAATACACCTGAGTGTAGGAACCGAGAGTGCCGAGAATATTTCTCGGTTTCCATCTCGCCCGATCCATCTGTTACGGCGCAAGGCAGAGGCAGGTCCCTACCTCCCGAGCCTGGGGTCCTCCCATCAGATGAGCCATGCGCGCGGCCAGGGGCGGTCCCGGAGCTTCCATCGGGCCCTCCCGCTATCCCCATGCGGCCTGGGTTCGCGGCCGCTTCCGCGTTTGAACGGCGGCGCCTGCTGCTGACGTCATCACTCCCGCCGCTTCCATCCCGGCCTTACTTCCGCCTTCAGGAGCCCTCACTTCCACGCCTGCGCGGCGCGGCATCGGCCGCCCCTCCTCAGTGCCGGTTACCCCGGCAACGCCGCTCGCGGCTCGAGCCGCTCCTGGCCCGGCCCCGGCCCTGCCCGGGACGTCAGCCCCGGCCCCGCTGCCAGCCCAGCCCCGGCCCCGCTGCCAGCCCAGCCCCGCCCCCGCTGCCAGCCCAGCCCCGGCCCCGCTGCCAGCCCAGCCCCGGCCCCGCTGCCAGCCCAGCCCCGGCCCCGCTTCCAGCCCCGCCCCGGCCCCGCTTCCAGCCCCGCCCCCGCTGCCAGCCCAGCCCCGGCCCCGCTTCCAGCCCCGCCCCGGCCCCGCTTCCAGCCCAGCCCCGCCCCCGCTTCCAGCCCAGCCCCGGCCCCGCTTCCAGCCCAGCCCCGCCCCGCCCCCGCTTCCAGCCCAGCCCCGGCCCCGCTTCCAGCCCCGCCCCGCTCCCGCTGCCAGCCCAGCCCCGGCCCCGCTTCCAGCCCAGCCCCGCCCCGCCCCCGCTGCCAGCCCAGCCCCGCCCCCGCTGCCAGCCCAGCCCCGGCCCCGCTGCCAGCCCCGCCCCGGCCCCGCTGCCAGCCCAGCCCCGGCCCCGCTTCCAGCCCAGCCCCGGCCCCGCTGCCCGGCACCAGCGCTTCCCAGGCCAGCCCGGTCCCGCCCACGGTCCCGGCCGCCCGCCCGGCACCTCCAGCCACACACGGACGCTTCAGCTGCCACGCCGATACGACCGATAAGCACAGCACCTCCAGCCAGCAGTGCAATTCGTTCGGCTACTGCAGTTCCATCCTAGGAGCTTTCGGCAGCTACACCTCCTACCAGCTCTGTGTCCACACAGCCCCCGTCTGCACCGCAGCCACAGCCGTGGACACACAGCAGAGACATTTCAACAGCTGCCGTGTCACCACGGCATGTACCCCCTATCATCACTCTGATAACACCACTCAGAGGATTATCACAACAATCACACGATGCTGAACCATGTTTCCCGTGCCATTTCAGCGAAACAAATACGATTTTATCTCCAGAACAGAAAGAGGACTTTCTCAACTATACGTGGACACCTCTTCCATCACAACAGGACCAAGCACGTGTCATTAATAGTGACGTCTCGCATCGAGACATTCCATTTCATGCACATTCTTCTCGAACTTCTCAGGGACATTCAGCTGATTTTATGGGACTTTTTCATCCTCAAATGCCTGCTCAACACTTCAGTGAGAAGGATATAGTGACCAGCACAGCTTCAGAAAGCATTCCTCTATCTTCCCAAGCTTCATCTCCTTTTTTTACAACAACCAATACAACTCCAACTTCTCATATGCCTTCTTCACAGCTTCGAAATCCACAACAGGCATCTGATCCCTCATTTTTCCACCGTCGCTTTCAGCGTTCGGATGACTTTGTTCGTCACCTTTATTTCCGACTCAGAGAACGTGCAGATTATCTGCCTCCAGAGGTTGCAGCACTGGGTCCCCACCCCTCACCCATCCCGCATGCTGGCAGTACCCTACCCAGATCCACTGCACCCTCTCCTCCAGTGGCCAGATCACAGCCACCTGCGATGGCAGGTTCAGCCACTCCTCGTTTATTTCCTTACAGTGCACAGCCGCAAATACCGACCCCTATTCCTCATCCAGGAGGGGGAGAAGAACATGGAATAATAATAAAATAAGAATTTTAAAGTTGTTTATTTTATATTAATTTTTTTAAATTTTATGAGAGAACTACCTACCCCATGACATTTGAGTTTCAATTATTAATTCAGTTAAGGTTCTCTTTAAAGTTTGTTTCATCCTCTCTACCCGTCCTGAACTCTGTGGGTGCCATGGGATATGTAGTTCTCTCATAAAATAAAAAAAAAAAAAACAAACCAAAAAAAAAAACAACAACTTTAAAATTCTTATCCCTTAGACCCTATGTTTCCCACCCAGCATGAAGCATACTTGCTTTCTTCTGTGTTAATGAGTTCTTTTGAATTTATAAATACTTGTATTAGCGGTGATGGCGCCCGCCCGCGGAGTGATCCGCCGGAGGGACTATTTGTGATGCGCTCCTGCCCGCGGAGGGATCAGCGCTGATGCCGCCCCGCCCGCCCAGCTGCTCTCGCTGCCTTTTCCCGCTCTCCCCTCTGCTCCCAGCGCTTCTCCTGCAAAGGGCGCGGCTTTTCCTGGGCTCTTTTCCTGCCGGGCTGCAGCGAGCGCTCCCCTCAAGGAGCAGGGGCAGCTTTGCTCGCGGCGGCAGCGATTCAACAGAGCAGGCCCGGAACAATTCCTGCTTAGCCGGGCTTTGAGCACATTCCTGAGCCAGCACCAGCAGCAGCGAGTGAGGCAGCGGCACATGAAGGAGGCTGCGGCTCTGGCCAGGCTGGGGAGGGGTTCCTCTGTAAAAGAAGAACAGGGAGAGACAAACCAGAAAGGGCAGGAAAAAAAGAAAAAGCCAAGACAAACTAAACTTTTTTAAAAAAATAATCTGGATCCAGAGGGACTTCTGGCTGGAGAACTTCCTGGGGAGCAATCCTGCCCCTCTGGGAGGCAATGCCAGGGCAACTCCAGCTGAAACCTGCACACAAACACCACAAAGATTTCAGATATTTGCAGGAAGCATCCACTTAGCAACTGCTGCTTAATAATTTATTCCCTTTCCCATTAAATGGTACATTCAGTCCACAAGACTTCAACACCTTTCTGGTAGTTTTATTTACAGTCTGCAGCGTGTTCTGTAAAACACAGGAGTGCTCACAGACACACACGCACAAACATTTAAAGAAGTACAGTTTATTCCAAAGGAAGTCTACGCACTACTTTTTCCATAAAAATTATTAAAAATACTTTAGTTACTGTATTCTACCTAAACCAAGATACTTGAGAATTCTTCCACAAGTGATGCCCCCTCCCCACAAAGGGCACTCCGACAAGAAGAAATTCAGGAGACTGCATCACCAAATAAAATCCTAATGGCAACTGCTTCAATGCACCAGAAGAACAACGAATTCCCACTCTGCATCCAGCAATCCCTGCTCTGCAGCCTGTCTGCATCTGCTTTTGTAGGGCTTGTGGGGCTTTTGCATTCACTTCCTTCTCCAGGGCAGTTCCCACAAACAAAGAATGACTGAATTTCTGCAGACTGTCACTCGGCAATCCTGCATTTCACACATGCAAAGGGAAACACTTTCCTTTGAGCCCTTTATTTCAAGGAGTCTCTTTTTTACTGAGCATCCAGTGAGAACAGTGCCCAGTTGTGGCTGTTATTATTTCTCTGCTTTTGCTGCGTGGCAATATTATGCTGGAGCTCTGCAGAACACCCACTGCAGCCCTTGTCTCACTGGGGCACACCGAATTGACAAAAAAAAGGCACAAAGATGAAACTCCTAAAGCAGCAGCAGCCCCAAGTCACTGAGCTGCTGCTTCCCACCACCAACACTCTGTGTCTCAGCAAACACTTCCAACGCACGAGCCAAGGCCACAGGGGAGTGAAAAGCCCAGAGCCTGCGGGCAGGACAAGCACTCCATTGATCAGTAACAAACCAACACAGCTCAGCTGGATGGTGCACTTAAGACTGGACCTGGAAGCATCAGGAAAAGCCATTGGAACACAAGCTCAGCAGCACAGAATCCATTTGGCACCAGCTGATGAGATGGGAGGCTCTGTGTGGGACACGTTGTGCATTCAGCTTCAACAATGCCACAGCTCCACAGCAGCGCTGAAAAACTTCTGCTTTTAACAGTTGGAGAGGATTTTCTCAATGGAAGTGAAGCTGTCATTAACAGAGGAACAGCACACAATGCACAACATAACCTGCAATAAAAAGCTTCTGCTTTCCAGCATGTAAGCATCCAGGTTACTGGACTTCAGCTCATGGAAACGAATCTGATGATAGATTTTTTTTTTAATTTTTCTTGGAACTAAAAAAGTAAAATCTTCCATAAAAGGATAAAGCACAAAAATACTCTCTCAGTACGTCTCAGGAAGCCATTTAATACCTTCCATGTCCTAGGAACAACTAGGCAAAACACTTGGAAAGTGTGAGCAGTAGAAATGTTGACCATTGAATGTTTGGCAGCCGTGTGCTCCAGCCCCTGGGAGGGGCTTGTCCCCCACTCCACACCAGTCCTGCAGCTCCCCAGCTATTTCTTCTTCTTCTTCTTTGGGGGCTCATCCTCAGAGCTGCTGCTGCTGCTGCTGCTGGAGGAGCTCGGATCCGAGTCGAAGTCGGAGGAGGAGGAAGAGCTGCTGGAGGAGGAGGAGGGGGAGGAGGAGGAGTGTTGGGTGGAGTCGCGGGAGACAAGCACTCAAGGCATCATGTTCAGCAAGTCTCGATTTATTTTTCAAAACTACACTTATAGTACCTTTAATTAGCTCATACATATTGCAAAAGTCGAGCTCCTCATTGGTGGGAGCTATTCCGTGGGATCTGTAAACACGGTGGTCTTATCTTCCTCTTCCATATGGTTTCTGTCTTCTTACTTATCTGAATGCACATTCTGTTATCTATGCAACCTCTTGCTCAAGGACTCAGTGTCTGCATCTTTACTAAGCCTGCTGTGTTATCATGACCTTTGCTTTTTAGCCATTCTTCAGAAAGACTCTCAACAGAGGAGGAGCTGTCCTCACTGTCACTGTCCTCGGAGGAGGTAGAGGAGTCCTGGCTGTCAGAGGAGTCGCTGGCTGAGCTGTCACTGCTGCTGCTGCTGCTGCTGCTGGAACTGGTCACACTTTTGGACCTGGGAGAGAACAAAGAGCTGAGCACAGCCCTGCCAGAGCCCATGGCACCGTGTTCTCTGCTCTGCTGTAATTATCCAAAGATCAATTTGTTGCCTTGAAAATTTCCAGGCCTCACCACCTAAGATGAATTCCTGTGCCCTCCCTCCCTTTCCCACTCCTGGATGAGTGGATTTTGGCCATTTGAGCAACGGCAGAGTGGCCCCAGGGCATGACATAGGCCAGCAGGACTGCAGAGAGGGGCAGAGAGGGAAAGCTGGCCAGGATCTCGTTCCCAGCCCTGAGCAGGGGCTTTACTGGCCTGACTGTCCTGTACTACCTGAGCTCTGGGGACAGTGAACCAGGCTCAGTCCCTGCCTCACCACTGCAGCAGGAATTCTGTCAGTTGTGACCAAACTTGTCCAGCGAACACATCCTACAAGCTCCTTCCTGGGCAGTTATTAATAAGGAAAACCAAGAGACTGTAAACAACCTTAAAGCAGGATACCAAGCTCCAGCCTTTTCTTTGAGAAGCAAATATGGCTAATTTGTGCCTGCTCAGAATCAGAAGGAGCAGCTGATCTCCTGGCAAGAGCCCAGGGTGGAGCACGCAGGAGAGCTGGGACACTGTGGTGGGGTCCTGCCACGTTCCTCACCATGGGGCTGCCGAGTCCCTGGGAAGTGCCCGTTCATTGGGTCACCCTGCTGCCAGCAGTTGTTTTGCACTTCCCACTCCACATTAATGTTTCATCTCCGGCATTTCAAATGCTTTGCATTTCGGTAGGAGCGGGGAGCCTGTCTCCCATGGCAACAGTGCCAGGAGTCCAGGACAGGAGAAGGAGCTGAATGGGAGCACAAACTGGAGAGGTTTCTCACCACAGCTCAGCTGATTGCTGTTACTGAAACCCAGTTCTTGCAGTAAATCAATCCCAAGTGTTTGCTCCTCCATTCTGCCACAGCTCACCTCAAATACCACTGGATTTGGAGCCTTTCAGTGGCCAGGGCAGCTCCGGGTGCCCCAGGCAAGACCTTGGTGGAGACTTTCCCTTGTCAGCAGTTTGCCAGGGGACCCTCAGAACACCTATCCTGTTGTTTTCATCCATGGAACTAGTGGGATTCTCAACCCTGCAAGAGGCAGAAGCACCAGCAATCCTGGTCCTTCCTCACTAGGACTTTCAAAATAAGCCAAGGTGTTCTGTGTCTGTTCAAATTAGCTTTAAAGGCACTGATTTAACAGAGAGGGTATTCCCCCCGCCTGAAATTCACTGGGAATTAGAAATGGACACAAAATAAAAATGAATGATTCCTACTCCTCCATCCCTTACTCTTCTCATCAGTCCACAACACTCGCCCCATGTGACAGAAAAGAGAAGGCACACTCAGGTTAGGGTTAAACTGTGTTTACGTTCTCTTTTCAGGCCAAACTAAGGAAGCACATCCAAAACCCCCGTGCTTCAGAGTTGGTGCATTTCCTCTTCAGGCCGCTGGAACTGGTAAATCTTATTCCCAGGTCTCACTGGGAACTCCTTTTATTTCTAGTTCACACTTACAAGTAGATAGATTGTGCAACAGGGTTGGAAAACTGCTCATACCTGGCCACAGCTTTCTCAGGAACTTCCAGAAGTGATGCCGGTTGATCCTGGCCTCTGATCCGGTTTGAAGCTTGAAGTAAATACAGGAATCCCAGCAAATATGAATCCTTCCACCGGGTCAATAAGGCATTACTGTGAACAAAAGGGGCAGCCAGCTGGAATCCCCACTGGGAATCTGTCTGGTCTCACCTTCAGGCAAATACGGCTCAGTATTTGCACTGAAAATGCTTGGAAGCAGAAATCCCAACTTGGAAAAGGAGCCACAAAGGAATAGCAAGATACTTTCCATTTTTTGAAGTGTCAGCTTCTGACACTTCACTCGTCTGTAACAACAGCTCATTTGTAGATCAGCTCTTCCTTTGACTCCAATCCAAAAAAATCTCATGTTCCCTTGAACTGTCCAGTCTCCTTCAAAGACTTAGGTTGATGTTTCTTGCAGTGACTGTGCTGATCCAAGGATCAGCTTTGTCTTCGCTTCCTGCTCATCTGTGTGTCCCTGGTTTGACATTTTGACCGTTTCCTGCAAGTTCTCTCCTCTTTGTGTGGTTTGTGTGTGACCCAGATCATCAACAGCTGCGGTGGCCCCGAGCTGGCCCCGTCTGTCCTCAGCCCACTGCTTTCTAAAGACACCACCGATTTCCTGAGAGGACACCTGACACCCAAAGAGATAAACCTCTGGGATTCCCTGGGGGAGACATGGACCAGATCCAGGTAAGGACAGAGCTGCCATCTCCCCAGGCTCCCCACGCAGACGGGATGCTTGGATTCCCTGATGCTCCTGCTTCTTCTTTCAGGGGATGCCCTGAAAGACACATTCTTCGTGAATGTCACCTCATATTCCCACTTTCTGTCCTAGAGCCGAGTGGCCCCGAGACACGAACGTCCCCACCTACATCCCCAAATTCCACAACGGCTGGGAACCACCCACAGAAATCTTCCGTGGAGCTCCCTGGGAAATAGACATTGGACACTTGCAAGAGGAAGGTTAGTCCTGTGTCCCTGTCTCTTCACTCTCCCTCCCCCTTTTCCGGAGAAATGGAGCTGCAGGGGTAGTGGTGGCATGCAACAAGTAGTTGGCTCAAAACTCAGTTGGATCTGGTTGCCCCAGTTAAATACAGAAAGCAAATGAGGCTGGAAAAGGGCAGCAATAATGAGCCTCTCCCAATCCAAGGCAACAGCACCCTACAGCGTAACTGAGCTCCAGGGACACAGGCTTCCCTGGAGAACACCTTGACCAAAATCTGCCAGACCATGACTCATCTACCACTATCCCTCTCCTTTTCTCCGATCAGCTTTCCCCTTTCCTGGTAACACTGACTCCATGTCTGCCTTTCCAGCTCTCCTCAGCCAATGGATATCCTTACTGGAACTCCTCACTCAAGCGTGGTCAGACGGCTGAGCAGACACAGGTCGGGGATGCCTTCAAACAGAACATCACTCCACATGGAAATAGGTAATGGATCCGCACGCCCGGAGCTTTGGCTCCCGCCTCGGAACCTCATGAACGCACACGGACACGTACAGTGACACTGGGACGTTTGGGCATCCTGGAGACAACTCCCTGCCACTGTTAATAACCACCAAGGGAAGACAAAGATCAGCTGAGGGGTTATTCCCATAAGCACTGTCTGCTGTTTAACCCCCAGCAGCTCTGCAAGGAAAGGAATCGCAGGTGTTTTCCACCGCAGGAGGCAAAAATATTGACTGACTTCATCAGTCCATCCATAGGTCTTGTTTCCCAACATCAGCCCAGCAAAGTGACCTTAAGGATCAGGTGCCAAAGATGCTGCACTGCGCTTTGGCTCTCCATGTGTGTAGAGATGCTGGAATCATGGAATCACAGAAGGGATTGGGTGGGAAGGGACCTTAAAGATTATCCCGTTCCAACCCCCTGCCATGGCCAGAGACACCTTTCACTATCCCAGGTTGCTTCAAGCTCTGTCCAGCCTGGCCTTGGACACTGCCAGGGATCCAGGGGCAGCCACAGCTTCTCTGGGCAACCTGTGCCAGGGCCTCAGCACCTTCACAGGGAAGGATTTCTTCCCAATATCCCATCTAAACCCACCCTCTGGCAGCGGGAAGCCATTCCTCCTTGTCCTTTCACGCCAGGCTCTTCAAGTCCCTCTCCAGCTCTCTTGGGGCGCCTTTAGGCACTGGAAAAGGCTCTAAGGGCTCTCCAGAGCCTCCTCTTCTCCAGGCTGAACATTCCCAGCCCTCCCAGCCCATCTGTGTAATGCTCTAGCTCTTGGAGCACTTCCTGGCCCTTCCTGTCTGATATTGCGCTGGTTTATTAAAGGAAATTCTGACTCTTTCTGCTATCTCTGTGTATTTATCTCCAAAGGACTGTGAGTACGGAAGAGTCATCCCCTATGTTCCTCAGCTCTTCTTTGGGGAACTCACCTATAAATGGAACTGCAGAAATGGGGAGGGAGGAAAAGGAAACAGGATGTGAATCGAGCACCTGCATAGTGACCACAGATGTCCACTGCTAGACAGACACTGATGTCAGGCAGATCATGCCCTCCAAATAGTGCTCAGAAAGAGAACAAGTTTGGGATTTCTGAAACTGCTCTGAATTGGATTTGCTTAAACAGATGTCATTAGTAAAAGCAATCAAAGAAAGAGTTTTGATCCCTCTTCCAAGCTGATGCCACTTATCATGTATCTTCCCTGCATTCTTCTAGGGAAGCTGTTTTTGATGTTGTCCTGTCCTTCTTTTTATAAGGGAGCAAAAATACTTTATTAAGTATTACTCTTTCAGTTTTGTTTCCTCTCCTCTTCTGAGATACAGTAAAGTGAACATTCAGCAGAATAGTTTTGTATTTTTTGAACACAATTCTTCTTTTATCCAACTGAGGCCCTTCTGTGATCATGAAAAAACAGAAACTGTTGTGAACTACAGTTTACACTCATAAGAGGTTGACATGGGTCAGTTCTCCAAGGTTATTCTTAGTTCAACTGCTGTGTAAACTGTTGATGTCACTGACTGGAGGCTGCTCTTCAGGACATTATAGATATGATAATTATATGACAGAAAATGCAACATATAGTTGAATCTGACCTTCAAGTTCACTAGCTTAAAAAAGGAAAAAAATGTCTGTAAGAAATTTGCTGCTTTTCCCATTACTAAGATGTAATAAATGCCTTCAAGTTTATACTCAGTCGACAGCATATACACATGGACAGCAGTGCCCATCCATCCAAATGTACCCCAAGCTAGGGTACATTTTAAGTCTCAATGATCACTGCCTCCAGAAAGCATTTTTGAGACAAAACAGGCAAAGTCTTTTGCATATCTAGACAATCATCCAATACTAGGATCTTCACTCTCACATAAACACTTCATGTTTTTCCACAGAGGAATCTGAGATAGATTTTTCTGAGAAATAACAAACCACCAAAAATTAATAAATGACAAACAAGGGAAAAGCACCACTTCCTCACTCAGCACATTTTCCTTGATTTTCATTAAGCATTCAGATTTACAGATGCTGATATTGCCACAAGAGCAGTTTTTTTCTGGTTTAACTTCCTCTTCCAGTAGAGCAAGCACAGCTGCAAAATGCAAGCTCACTTCTAGGCTCTCTTACACATCACCAGTTTACCACATTCCAACCAGTCACAGCTGTGCAACACCCCGTCAGGGTACTGGGATTACTGCAGTGCCACAGACAGTTTAAGTGAGGCTCATGGAGCTGTACAATTTTAACTATGTTTTATATGTATAATTAAATGATGCATGACATGGAAATAAGCCAGCTGTACTGAAACTGAACAAACTAACTGCTCTGATGCAACAGTTAAGCATCTCATCAGTTCTAAAATGAAACAGGTTTAAAGCAAAAACAATATAGAGAACAGAATGCTTGACACTGTTAAATAGCATGGTCAAAGGATAATTTTTGAACATTAAGGAAATGCATTCACCCAGTCAAATTTTCAAAAGAATTCCTGGCACCAAAATGTTCTCTGTTTGCTTTTTCACCATGTTTTAAGAATGGATCACTCTGGGGGAAGAAAATCCTGTGCGCAAAACACTGCGTGAAACTAAACAATCCTTAAACATGGCTAATTTCCATGTGGAGCTGATGATTTAGCACTGTCATCCTTCAGCAGAGGAGAAAGAACTACCTGTCTTTAGTTTATTTAGGTAAGATGAAAAAAGTGAGGAGCGTGAATTTGATCTTGCTTCAATTTACTTCAGTGGAAAAACTCTTGCCATGACTTCAGTGAGAATGAGACTGCATCTTAATTCATTCTATATGGAGAAAAACAAATCAGCTGAGAATAATGCTTTTGTTTATTAGATGTAAATTACTACCATAGTCGTTTTTAACAGTGCTAAGTAAATCCTGCTTTAAAAGCCAAACGTTGCCTTCAGTCCTGCTTATTCCTCTGTACTGTGTCACAATGCAGGATTCCTGGTCCTCTGACCAAGTCACCGCTGTCACAGTAAGCATGGCTTGCTCTGGGGAATGGCCACATTCCCAGTAAGCATGGCTTGCTCTGGGGAATGGCCACATTCCCACACGGGAATGATAGATGTTTGTGGATGTCACTGGTGACAATGTCCAAATCTGGGCTAGGGCATGCCCCCCAGCCAAGAAACTAGGGTGCACACTTTTGTAATATAAATGCATTCACTGAGAACACAGACTACACTTACTAAAATGTCCATGAAAAGCAGCCAAGTAAATCAAATCAATAGGGTTAAATTTGCAATTAGGATTCTCTCTTTCGGCAGAAAATTTTAGGATAGCCACAAATTGAGAAAAATTTGCTTTTTTTTCTTCTTTTTCTCAGAAGGCAATCAACCTTCTGGTCTGGCTATTCTTTACTTCTCCCTATGAAGTAAAATCTAAAAAGACACACACACGATATTTATGGAAGGACCTCCCAATGAATTAGGAAAAATTATTACTCAGAAGATCAAACAGAAACAAGACTGTCTACACTGTATGAATTAAACATACATGAATTAGGACACTGAGCCTTCCATTCTTTAGTAACAGAACTGATGCTGTCCTGAAAATGACATTAATGAATTAGACTGGTATATGAAAACCTTCTGCATCTGCTCTAGAGGTTGGAATGAGGATGTTAAATGAGGCAGCAGACAACAAGGACGTGCTGCTTAGGGAAGCTGAATATCACTTCTGTGCTTGTGGAGTTCTGCAGTTTGGATGAAGGTCACAGGTTATCTCCAGCTACATGAAAATGAGTGATAAATACACACTGTTGGTCTTAGACTGAAAGCAGTACTAGGCAAAGAGAGTCAAAATATGGAATATTACTCAAAATCATCCCCTGGTTTTCTAAAGATCATAATCTTCTATTAGAAGACAGTTTGTTACCTTCTCCTAATATTAAAGCTGTAATAGTAAAAGCACCTCAATCTTGTAGAAGTATCTAAGATACACAGAATAAGTAAGGTATATGGAGTGAGAGCACCCTAAAAACATCACAAGAGGAGTGACAATTTCTGGGATAGTAATGACATGAACGAGTATCTAAACGTTAAGTCTGAGTGAATAAGAGAATTTTTCAACTAATGGATCAGGGAAAATGTGAAAGGATGAGATATGTGATTAAAGATCATAGTGTATTCGGTTAACACAGGTGGAAAATATATGACTTTGATTCTGTACTACAACATATTTTAATTGATTTGTGTGTAGTTTTAGTTTTATACATGCACAATTTTTTAGAACACATCTTTAGACTGGGACAAACAATAAAGGAAATCCATTGTATGACTTTACATTGATCCCAACATCACTCACTGGAATATCTTAACATTTCCTGCACAGATTCCCATTCGTTAAGATGACAACCTTGAGAAGAAGGAAACCTATAACTGCCATTCAGAGAAGGTCTAAAATTTCAATTGCTGTTTGAACACAAAGGAGCTTTGACATGCTGTGGTTTATTGAAGCACTCCTGCAGTTATAGACACATCTTTAACCACCCTACCCTCTCCCTCTTCCTCCATCCACCACTGATTGATGCAACTGGAAGCTTCAGTAACTGCAGAGCAAAGTCCCGCTTACTTCCAGCTCTCCTGCCCCAGCAAATGCTCAGCTCTTCTGGGAAGATGGAGCTATGCCATAAGCACATTGCACCTGAAAGGAGATGAAACCTTCCCTTCAAAGACACATGTGACCAGGTTTTTGGAACTGTCTGATGTGGCCAGTTCTCATCTGTTTTCCATAAAGAAGGAAAAGAGCCCTGTATTCTCCTCTTCATGATAGTTCAAGTATGAATTCCAAAGAACAGAGATGCCAGGACTTGTCAGTGACATGACTAACAATTTTATGAGAACTGGCAAAACAGTTCATTTCTCCTACATCTTATTCTCAGAAACCTTGGAATTGTTTTGTCTGAAAGATTTGGGGGAAGGAAGGTGGGCTTAATTCTCACAACTATATTAAATATTCAGTACATCTGATATTCTGTTGTCAACATGCAAAATATAGTTTAATTATGATAAGCCATACTGGAATCATTTACAATACATAAATGTGAAAAAACAGCATTAAATTATTTCTTGTTCCATGTGGAAAAATATACACCTTCCAACCCCCCAAGAAAGTAAGACAAGGCACAATAAATTCTGGTAATTCTCTTTCTTCTGACTTTTCAGTTCCATCACAGCTCTCAAAACTAAGATTTATGTGCTGTTTTGCATCTGTATCTGTTGTTGATTTTCCCCCCCTACAGGGATATAGGTGAATAAGTTTGGACAGGAAACGGTATCCCTCAAGCCAAACTGAAAGGTTTATAAAGTTGCTAATAAAAGTTTGGGTCAGGGCCTAAATATCAATCATCTGCTCACTGTCTTTTTAAACGAGCTCAGGCATTTTCCCAACTGTTCCCAGCAGGTCTCTGCCACTATTTTAAACTAAGATTTCAGCCATTTTTTTTCCCCTGTGTTGACCTCACTAATTTTTCTTTCTCCCCCTCTTTACCTGCCAAAGGCATCCATCAGGATTTTGCCAAAGGCTATCTGCTTTTGAAGTTGAGAGGGATTCACTAATCGTGAGTGTCAAATCCACAGTAAATGCCATGGCCATATGGTATATGCTGCTTTTGGGAATTAGCTCAAAAGGCCTAGCTGTGAGAAGGCTGGCTGTATGTCAGGAGGGTTTTACTGCTAACTTTCGTAACTCATGTCAGCTCTTTCAGTTTCTGTATGCATTGGCTTCAGGGAGTGCAACTGTTCCCTGAATTTATAAAAATGTTGTCAAGATCCCTTGATCTTGCTTCCTCTGTCTCTCTCGCACAAACACATCCAAACACATTTATATACACAGTGGAATAGCATGCACAGTGGCATGCAAATCTAGCAAAAGAGAAGCTTGTAAATAAATAGCATGTCATTCTGCTTACTCAATACATTTCTCTGGGTGTTAAACTCATGATAAACATATCATAAGCCCCGATGAAGGCTCTACAGCCTGTCCCATCACACCATCCTGAGTGTAACTCTGCAATGCATAGGAAGACATAAGTTTGAAAAACAGAGCAGAAATAGCTCCCATAAGGGCAAGGTGCTGACATAGCTGAAACATAACTAACTGGAGAGCATTTGTTTTCACTAAAGAAGGAAGTGTCAGTGACACATCTCTGTGCCTGTGGAGGTGTACTGTACATTCAAAGCAAAAAGAAATCCACCTTCTTTAAAAAATTGGCCATTAATACATAAATATGTCTGTGTTGAAATCCCTCAGACGGTACCATTCTTAACAAGAACTACACACAAGACTAAGAAATTCTGCAGAGAATCACGCTTTTGTGATCCAAAGAGGCAAGGAGAAAGAAAACCACATATGAAGAGTTTAACATACCCACTTAGTGATAGAAAAAGAATTATTACAAAAATAAATGTCAGTCCCCTTGAAACACTTGAGTCAGCGCTCTCAACTTTCTCTGATGCTGTAGGAAGGTGTGAATGTCCTCCATGTGTCACATCATCCGCACCAGCCACACAGGAATGTCTCCAATGCACCTCAGAGCCTTTCAAGGACCACTCCCCTCTAATTTATGTATAGTCTGTTAACATCCTCTTGGAGCAAACAGAAATAATACTTTTAAAAGACATTTATACTTCAGAAACATGTGCCCCGACACAACAAAAAACCCAGATTTTAATACTGCCCCGAGGCAGAATTCATCCATCTTTAAGGCTTCTATTATGTATTTCCTGGTTAGTAATACAAAAAGAACTGCTGGCAGTATCACATCGAAACCAAAGTGGCAGAATCAGAAAAACTACTGAAAAGTTTACCTTTATAGGAAAGCTTCAGTCTTGGGATATTTTGTTTTGACGTTCCAGTGACTGGAAGGAACAGCATCGCTAAAGACAGCAGGCTGCAGGCATGTGGCACTTGCAAAGCTCTCATTCTGCTCTCCTCTTCTGTATCTTCTTTTGTACTATGGTGAAATATCTCCCCACTTTTCAAACAATCCAAGTTTTATCTGGAAGAAAAAAAGAAAACATCTGTAGATCTGCTTTACTGCATAAGCAACAATTCTGTAAGCAAGCCAGACCTATTTCTAAAGAGCACCTCAGTTAATTTCTTTGCTACGAAAGTATTTTTCCTCTAGTACAAGTAAATATGTTTTGTTTCTTTAATACTAAATTTACACATTTTGACATTGGAAAAATATGTAAACTTTTCAGACACCAATGTCTAGCCTAGCTAACGTTTAAGCACAAATTAAATTAATGCAGTATCCATAAAAAGAACATTTGACATTCAAAAGTGACCATGCAACTTGATAGTTAATACCAGTCCATTGGATATCTTACATGTTTTATAACTCTTTTTGTCTCAGTACAACAGCTATTGTGTGTTTATGCTATGACTAGAATGAACTGTAATGTCTCAGATGCCATGGGGGTACAAGCTGAGTTAACAGTGAGTACTTACCCATCAAAAACTAAACTAAGAAAACTGGAAAGAGCAAGCAGTTGTGTTTAGTTTTAATAGAGAAAAAAGTCAAAGCGGATGATGGATTTAAAAGTGCTTTCAGTATGATATTTCCAGCAGAACAACTGCCTCAACTCATCCACCAAAATGTCCCATAAACTTTAATGAGTGTTTCAGGCTGGGGTCAATAGGCTGATATGGGATTTTGTTAGCACAGTGTGCAACTAAGCCAGCTTTGCAACACTTTTCACTTAGTAAGAATCATTCATATTCCATAAATCTTGAAGTGTTTTACAACTGAAAGCAATTATCACTGCCCTTATTTTCCCTATGCAAAAACGGAACCATAAAGCTGCAGTGAACCTATTTCCTCAAGGTCACACAGCAAGCACAGTAGTTGAAAAGAAAACAGCAACAGCAGTCCTGCTGTCCTTTGTACCCAGCTATCAAGGATCCCTTTTGCCCAATAACTCGACTTTTGCACATGAAATTATTTGAAATGGCATCTTGAGTTCTGAAGGCAAAACTTCATGGTTAATAAATCACAGAGATCAGAGTATGAAAATATTTGTGAGACCAGATCCTTCCCCCTGCAAGTGCCTGATGCTAGAGGTCAAGGGAGATGGCTGGTGAAATGACAAATGTCAGTGTTTGAGTAATGCTGTAAAACCAAGGAGTAAGGAAATGTTATGGTTAGTCAAGAGATTAATGGCTCATGATGTGCCATGAAAATTCTTTTCTGAAAGGTACTGGAGCTGCCTGATTAAAAGAGCAATCCTAGTGCCCACATCAGCCAGCACTTGCACAGACACCAAAGGAGAGGTTCCTTGCAAGTCCATGAGAGATGCAGCACAGCTTGTGGCCCCTGAGCCTTTCCACTGGTCTGTTATTTGAACTCCTGCAGCACTGGGTCTTGCAATTCTGTGAGCTACAGCAGCACCCAGAACCAATTCGGCACCTCCTGATACAGGCAGTTCATCCTTCCTGGCATGAAAGGATGGAAACAGAATCCCTTCCGTTCTCTCTGACACAGGAAATCTTTCTCAGATGAAACTTGGGCTTTCTGAGCCTCCAGACTTTCGCTCAATAGCAAAAGACAAGGAAGTGTGCAAGAAGAGCATGATGGTGAAAAAGAGGGAAACAATTCGTAAAATCCCCAAAGCATAATTCCTATTGCAGAACACTAAGCTTCTTCCTTCTCAGTCCCCTCTTCAATACTCATATTCAGTGTCTGAATGCACTACTCTTGGCCAAGTGTGAGTACATGTTCACGAAATGACATGGAGAGAAAACAGACAAACATGAAATGCCTGTTTCATCTTTCTCTTCCCTTTATTACAGTATCAGATCCTAAGAGAACACCCTTACTTCTTCTGTGCCAACACATCTATCTGAGGGTGGACCACGAAGGACTAAAGTGGATTAGACTATCCCAGGGTTAAATCGCCTTGAAGAAATTTATTTAGAGGTGAAAAAGGGGAAAAGAAGGAGAGGGGAGGAGGGGGAAGAATATATGAAGATGAGACACCAGCCCTGTTCATCTTCAGCAGGATGATAGTGACAAACCATACTTCAAAAAGAAGCAATTAAGAGGGAGCCAGTCTCACTGCAAGTATGTTGAGAAGTCACGGCCCGAAGGTCTGGGCCTCAGCCAACAGGGAACTCACCAAAGGATATGGGGCTCATTTTCTTGAGGCAAATTACTGTGAAGAATCAGGACTAAATTTGACTAAAAAAACAGTTGCATCAATGCACTGTCATTTGCTGAATTGATTGAGAATCAGCACCAAACTCCGCCCTTCGGCCATAGCTCACAACCTCACTTTTTCATGTAGGCTTTTTTTGCTAATGGGAACCTTCCTTTTTTCTTGGTTGGGTTTTTTTTCCCCTTTCCCCTTTTATTTGAATAATGTCTGTGAAAAACCATTTGCTTTCACGAGGCGGTTAGTTTACACTGGAGGCAGCAGCTCTGTGAGCTCGAGCCAACCCTGTCCTGTCTTTAGATTCATTGCAATCTGGCCACATTGTCACATATATTTTTAGTTTATGATGATCCTCTAATACAATTCCAGCTTCCACACAGAGTCCTTCCAACAGTCTAGCTCAGGTTAATGAACTTCAGGCCACTTCTCTTCTGCAGGAATTTCGAGGCCCAGGGGGTGGCTGTGCCCAAGAGATTTGCCAAAATCCGCTACGATTTCACCGCGCGAAACGCCAGTGAGCTCTCGGTGCTGAAGGATGAAATCCTGGAGGTACGTGACCGTTCCTGGAAAAGGTGTGTCCCCCAGGGGCAGGAGAGAGCTCGGGATAGCAACAAGCACCAAATCCATTTTCCCTGGTGGTATCTCAGCAGTGACACAAAGCTTTGCTCAAACCCAAAGCTGGAGCAGGCTGCCTGTGCTGTGTCGTGTCATTTCCTCAGCTCAAAGACATCGGTCCCATTTTAACCACAGTGAGGAGGGAGGACAACAACTCGCTCTAGAGCCCTGCTCATCCCCCGCTGGGTCGGTTCCTTATCACCACTTCCTCCTCCACGAGGATTTGTTTTCTCTGAAAAGCACCTTTCTCATAACCTTTCTCTTACTGCAGCACTGTTGGCAGCTGGACAAGGTGGGACGTGACTTGGGCTGACACTGATCTGTGACCTGAGGAAAAGGTTTCTCTGCAAAATGTGGCTTTTTATTTATTTAATTATTTATTTTAATGCAAAAAGACATCAGAAACTCAGTCATTAGGAAAAAAAGGTCTGGAGAAACAGGGACATTATGTAGGAACTATGAGTTCTTCAGCACACAGAGGTGCTCTCCTGTTCATCCTTACGATAAATTCTGATGCTTTCCAGGAAAAGTTTCAGTCCTGGATTGCATCTGAGAGCAACAGATCCGATTAGAGCTCCTGGCCTCAGTGATGTCCTTCTGGCAACTTCACCTTTCGGATGGTTCGGCCCCGCTATATCCTGGTTGTTTATGCCTGAAATCCCATTTTCCCACAGCAGATTTATTTTTGTCCCTCTCTCAGGTGTTGGAAGATAATAAGCAGTGGTGGAAGTTGCTCAACCGGAGTGGGCAGGCCGGTTATGTTCCGTACAATATCCTGGATGTGGTGAAACTGGAAGAGCTCAAACAGGTCTGTAGTCAGGTAATACCTGACTGGTATCAGCTGCAGGGCACAATCTGCCTCTGGGAATAATGTTGTCATTAGACCTCCCTGATTTCTTAGGATACTATGCACCAATCAGGACAGACCTTCAGAAGTAGACAAAGCCAGGAGATTCCTGAGTCTCCTATGATAAAACTCACATTTTGCTACGATCGTCTTCCCAAATAAGGCCTATCCTTCCTATTTGTGCACCAGCCTCCTGCTTTCCATATTTTTCCACATCAAGATTTTTCTTGGGGGTTAAATTAAAGATGGACACTTCCCTCAGCCAGTTCAGTTCAGCACCAGGAACACGTTACTGGAGTGGAGGCAGATGGAAACACCATCTAAGTGAGAATTAACTGAATACTGCAACTTGCACTGCAGAAATGTGGAGCTGGAGTGTTCTAAACACCCTAGGGAAGCATGGAATTGCTTCCCCATTTTGGTATTGCAGCGTTTGGGCAAAGCCTAAGGCGGCCCAGCAGGCTTCTGGATAAATCCCTGCTAGTTTAATCAAAACGTCAAAAAACTTTCCAGTCCGCTCCAGGCCCTTGGCAGTGGTCCCGCTTCACATCCCAGCTACGGAGCAGTGAGGCTCTGCCTTCCAATGAGATCGAACACGTTTGGCACAACTAGGAATTCCCTTGCGCAAACTTCAGACTTTGCTTTGGGTTCTTCATTCCCAGAAATTAACTTCTTCCATGCAGCTCCACCTGAGGTCTCCCCAGCCCCACATCAGCACAAGGAGAACACGGCAGTTTGTCCCTCCGTGGGTGTGAGGCAGAAAGCTTAAGAAAATTAAAAACGACCAAAAAAAATTCTTACTTTTCTTTCCCTTTCTAACCAGTCTAACCAGAGGTACAAAGGAGACCTGAGCCCCAGGGGCTATGGCCCATCCAGCCCAACCCACAAGCTACCTGCCAGCTACGCCGGGGATAAGTGGGGCAGTGAGATGTTGTCGCGCCACTCTGCACAGGACGCCAAAGAACGCACGTGTGTGTCCCACTCTGGGCTCCCCTGGGTTTGGGCGCTCGGGGGACCAGACCTGCCCAAGGGGCTCCCCTGCACCTTTTACTGATCACAGCAATGGAGCAGCACTGTGTCTGGAGGCCATTCCAGGCAGGACAAGAGCCAAGAGAGCAGCCCTGGGGCTTGTGACACCGCCGGGGCTCTCGGGCGGCCCGGGCCGAGCAGGGCAATAAGTGATCACCCCATGCCTCCTTCCTCCAGTTCTAACTTCCTCCTCCTCCTCCCAAGGAGAGAGTTTCCTTTCTCTTCCAAAATGTTTAAGTGTGTCTAAGGAACAGCTCAGGTCAATCCCTTTCTCTCACTTCCTTTTGCTCATCTCCCGGCACACACACAGTGCCCGCCTGGCCGCTTCCTTCATGTGGTTCCACAGAATTCCCGGCCAAACAGGAGATCCGCATCACTCCCTCACCCTGCACATGCTGTGGGGCTCACAGAGCAGGAGAGAGATCAGGGGCCCTGCTCACCTCACCCCTTATCCCACCCTGTCCACTCCTGGAAGCAGGAGCCCTTCTGGGACGACAGGAAGCCCCACAATACAAGGACACAAATCTGTTCGTATCACTGAGTTATTCTCCACAGTCTTCAGGAGTTTCATGGGGAAAGCGATACTGGATGAAGAGTCACTGGAGTTTTCACAGAAGCACAGGATGCCCTGGGCTGGAAGGGACCTTCAAGCTCATCCCATCATGAGTGTGTTGCTCATTCCCAGTTTGTGCTTCCTGCCGCTTCTGTTCTGTTGCGGAGCAAAACCTGGAGCTCTGCGATCAGCAAATTAGTGACTAGAAGCAGCAGAGAGGACTGAAAAGGTCTCAATTCCAAACCTCCAATTGTAGATTCTCACAGAACTGTGCTTCCACATCAGGCAACAGCCAAGGGGTGATGGGAGCAAAATAAATGGCAACACAGGGGCACAGGAAAATGGGAATCACTTTTCTGGGCTGAATTTAAATAAGAATGTTGAGCCACATCCCCATTTGCCTTACAGTTTCCCCACAAACATTTAATGGCATTTTTGACTGAAGACTTGCTTTCATTCCCTACTTGTTTCTACAGAACTTATTCACCAAACGGATGAGCTGAACGACGAGCTGCTAAAGAAGATCACAAACAATAAAATTCAGCCTCCCCACAGGAATTTCAAAGTGGAAAAGCCTCAGCAAGTTTTCGTGCCCCTCACCTTTGAATCCAGCACTGAAGAAGTCAAAGCCTGGCTGGAGGCCAAGTCATTCAGCAAAGAGTAAGATTTGCCCTATTGCCACGTGCAATGCTCGTCCTTCCCTGGAGAAGGAGCGGGGGAGGCCACCGGCACCATCTCACCTGGGACAAGCCACTTGGATTTACTTACAGAGCCTGTGTTGCAAATTAGATTTCAACCCTGTTCAATCCAGGCTCTATAACCAGAATGTTCAGAGCCCAAAGTCACTCCCTTTCTCTGGTATAAATATTTTCTTGGAGATAAACAGTTAACTAACTAAATCCAAGGCCTGAAATGCTACTGGAATTGCAGCTGCCACCTTGGAACAGCCCCAGGGCCCCGTGATATGGTCCCACTGCAGCTCCTGGCCTCCCATCTCCAACTCCTCACCTCTGGCACGAGGCCACGTGCAGCACAATCGTCACCTCCCTACTTTGTGTCTCCCCAGGACCGTGGAACACCTGGGCATCCTCACCGGAGCTCAGCTCTTCTCCCTCAACAGAGAGGAGCTGAAGAAGGTGTGCGGTGATGAGGGAAACAGAGTCTACAGCAAGATCACAGTGGAGAAAAACCAGCTGGAGGTAAGCATTTTTCTGGATAATTCCTGCTGGAATGGGGGCTGTACCGGCAGCGTCAGATAGCTCATTAAACAGGCATTTTAAAAAATACAATTGTGGGGAAAAAAAATGCAACCAAACCTACACCAGCAATAAAACACACGTAAAAATTCCGAAGTGTCTTTTGAGCAAATCTGTAAGATCCCCCTGTTTCCACTAATTAATCTGCTTTTTACTGATATCACTTATCTCTTTGAAACTAGCTCTACTTTTACAGCATTAATTAAATACTGTCACTTAACTGCAGCTTGAAGTTCAAATCCAAACTGCCTGTTTTGTTTCCATTCCAGAAAAGCAGAGGGGAGTCGGAGCTCCAAGAAATCACGAAGCGCCGCCAGGAAAGGATTGATTCTGCAAATTAAAGTCTCTCTGCTTTATTTCAGCTCTTAGCCCTAAGTAGTGCAGAAAAAAAGGGAATGAAAGCAATGATTCCTGGCCCAGGCCAGATGCAGCAGAGCTCCCCTTGGGGTCCAGCTGCCATCAGAGTGACAATTCCTTGAACACTGTTGGGAAGGGTTGACAATAAGACCATGTCCCACTGGGAAAGGTGTTTTAATTTTGCATGAAGTATTTTTTTTATAACTATATATTTTATACTGAAATTTTCCGTGCATGCGATCAGAGCAGGATTCACACGGGGCTGGATGTACAAGGGCTGGCTTCAAGCAAAAAAAGACCCCCAAAGCTTTTCTCCGAGGGCTGTCCCCTGCTCCCCACTCTCCCCTGGCAGAGCAGGCGTGGCACACAGCACAAGAGAGGCCAGCCTCAAGGCTTGGAGCCTGGACCAGAGGAATAAGGCTTTAGAACCCTGCAATGGTTTGGGTTTAAGGAAAGGACATTAAAGCTCATCCCATTCCACCCCCCTGCCATGGGCAGGAATGCCTGTCACAAGCCCAAGTTGTTCCAAATCTTGTCCAACCTGGCCTCGGACACTTCCAGGAATGGTGAGTCATGACCTCTCTGGGCAACCTAACCCTTTCTATTTCCATTTCCATTTCCTCCTCAGTGCAGGTGTCCCCTGCAGCCCACGAGCACAGGGCCGGTGACAACTGCCTGTCCTTGTCCTGTCCCCCTGTGCCCCCTCGTTGGACAAGGCTAGAATGGCAACACACATTCCCAAAGTCTGGCTGCTTCCTTAAATCCATGGACCAGCTAGTGCTATCTCTGAACAGCTGAAATGAGCTTTCAGTGCCTAGAAATGAGCAGGAGTGACAAACAAAGGGATTTGAATCTGGAAATAGGTGAGTTCCACCCGCCCACCGCTGCTGATGCAGAGACTGGGGCTGGGGGCAGCTGTGCAGCCCTTCCCTGGGGCACGGATCCTGCACTGGAATGTTGTGGTGGTGTTGCCAAACCGGGCCTCAAACCAGGAGAAGATAAGCCCTGACTGTTTGCTCCCGACCCAGGCACACCCACAGCCCTTCCCAGGGTGTTGGTCACTTGTCCCCATCTTCACATTTTCACTGCAAAAAGTCAGCTGAAATGATTCCCAAATAGCTGAAACCCCAAAGCACACTGGGAAAGGCAGGTTTAACACAAATTAAATGGCCACAAGAAAAAAACCCTCTCTAATTTAGCACAGGGTGTTGCTCTTTACTTCCCGTTTTCCTTCATAAAGTTATGTGCATTTGTATATAGCAATCTGTAAATAGGGGTGAGGAAAATCCCTCTCCCTAGAAGCAGAATTAAGTGATTATGCTTCCAAAATTTACTCACCATTTCAAAACTCAAGCAAGCAGCGTAGTTCCTGTCCACAGCAAGTTTGGCACATTGCATTTCTAGCTCTGTTTGACTGACAGACCAATCTGATTGCAAAGCAGTGAAGCACACAGAGCTCCAGAGCTGCCCACAGCCCAGGGACAGCTGGGTTTTCTCTCTCAGCACATGCTGAGTCTTCGTCCAAATTTGTGCCTGTCATTGCACATTTAATGGAAAAAGCTTTAAAACAGCATCTGGGGAGCTCATGTCTAAAACTGAGAACACCAGTGCACCTTAGTTTTGGCTTCATTCTTAAGCGTCTCCAATGGATAATCTGTTTTCTTCATTTGAAACAGGACACTGCTCTCACCAGCAGAATTAGGGTGCAGGCAGGGGAGGATCCTGGGTTTAGTCACAGCCCTGCTAGGATCTGAGAAGGGCACTCACCTTGTCAGGGAGGGATGAAGAGGACAATCCTCCTGAGAAGCCCTGGCTCCGGATTAGGGTGGAGATGGGAGGCAGGATGGCAAGCACGGGAGGCGAAAAAGTTTCTAAAATGAAAATAAAAACGAATGTTGAGCTAGGAAACACACCATCTTCTAGTCCTGGGGTGTAGAGGAAAGCAAATCACAGGGAATTACAGTTATCTGGGATTTTAACAGGAGTGTACATGACAGCTCTGTAAAGCCGGGAGCCACAGGAGCACTTCCTAAAACAAATAGCTCAGTAGACCTTATTGCAGAGGCCACTTTTACAAATTTCCACGCGACTGAGCTGTGCATCTGTTCTGTTTGTACTGCCTGCAGACACTGCTATAAAGTACTGTACATTGATGTAACTGAGCGAAGGAGACAATGATATAACCATGCACTGTACAAGATTTATTAAAATAGTCAAGTTATAACTCCATCTCCGTCTCTTTCACTGGGTTTTCATAATGCTTTGTCACTGAGAGTCTCAGAAACTCAGCAGAATGTCTGAAACCACACATTTCCTTTTGGGTTTGGGGACTGACATTCAACAGGAAGGATGTTACGGCCTGGATAGCTGTGTCTTAAGAATAGGGGCAAAGCATGAGAAGGCTGCACAAAAGCACATTCTTGCCTCTCTGGAAGGGGAACGACTGTGGCAGCTGTCCCAAGTGGAACCATACAGAAAGAGGGAACAGCATAACCCCATGACTAGGAGCCTGTTACACGGATTCTCCAACATTTCCAGCCAAGAGCCATCCTGTTTCCAGAAGCAAAAGTTTGTCTTCTCTTTTCCTTAACAATTAAATTACCCAGCTGAAATAACTGGTAATTCCTTCTGTAGATGTTTTGGAGAGTACAATTTCCAAGTGGGCCCACACTAACAAGATCACCTCTTTTACAGCCTAAATAAAGTTCAGGCGAACCACGAGCCCAAAACACCTGCCTTACTGGGCCGAGGGCTCTCTCAGCGCCTGGAGCTGCACTCGATAAACCATTTCGAACCTTGCCACAACGGCGGGGAAGGGAGCCCAGAGCGCTCAGCTCCTGCAGCGGGGCACCACCGACGCGGCCCCGAGCCTTCCCTCACGGCCGCCTCCCTCAGGGGCTGCCCGCCGCCACCTTGCGGCACCGGCCGCGCCCGGGCCCCGCGCGGCCACGAGGGACGGGTGGCTCAGGGGCGGGTCGGGCGCCGTACCGGCCGCGGGGAAGACTGCCGGGGGTTCTGGCGACACGGAGACTCCGGGGACAGGAGGTTCCGGGCCCGAGAGATCTCGGGGCCAGGAGACTCCCCCGATACGCTCCGTCGGGGACGATGGCGGCGTCACGGTCGCCAAGGCGAACCCCCGCCCGGCCCTCACGAACCAGCCAATCAGAATCGCTCTCCCTCCCGCTGCCCCGCCTCGGCTCCTCCCGGCCTCGTCCGTCTCCTGTCCGCGCTCCTGATTGGCCGCTGCCGCCCAGCCAGGCTGGGATTGGCGGCGGGCGGCGGGAGCGCGCGGGCCGGTGCCCTTCGGGCACGTACCGTCCCTCCTGGGCGCGCGAGTCCCCCGGAGCCGCGGACGTGTCGGTGTCCCCCGTGAAGCGGCAGAAGGTGGAGTCGGCGCTGGACCAGCTCAAGCACCACACCACGGTGGTGGCCGACACCGGGGACTTCAACGGTGAGAAGCGGCATGAGGGGATCCTGTCTCCGCAGCTTCTGCTTAGCCCCCTCTCCCGCCCCTCTTCACGGAGAGTGGGCGAGCCCGGCCGAAGGGGCGCGCGCTGCGGGGACCGACCCACCCTGGGGCCGGAGGGGGGGCGAGCGGGACGGCGCTGGGTCTCCATCCCAGGGCAGACCCCGCCGTGATTTCTCCCAGTTTGCCCTCGAGTGTGCCCTGACCACTCCGTCCAGCTCTGCGTGCTGTCAAGGAGAAGTGCCAGACTGAAGCCAGGCTCTGCTGTTCTAATTAATTTTGGGTTTTCTTCCAGTGGGCTGTCTAGATCTGGGACTTGTTTGGGGTTTTTCAGACTCACGCTTGGACGGGGCTTGGAGCAGCCTGGCCCAGTGGAAGCGAGTGGAACTGGATGAGCTTCAAGACTCCTTCCAACCCAAACCATTCCAGGATTCCATGATATGCTTAAAAACTGATTTGGGGTTGGAGAGAAAGAAGGGAAATGATGCTTTTTATTTGTTTCACTTGAGCTGTACATTGATCTTTTCCCTTTTTGCATTTCCAGGATGCAGAAAGTGAGAAGGAACTTGAGGAGATGTGCTCGGTCCAAGAGAAATAATTTTGAAAAAACTCATCTCACTGGATACTGCAGCAACAGTAAAATCCCAAATGGATTTCATGATCCTGACAATTCTGAGTGCACTTCAGGGATAAGGCACAAGATCTTACAGAAAAACAGACGCAGCAGCACACATCCAGGAAAACATCTTGGAATTAATGGCATAAAATCGTGGTTTATTTTCCTGCATCTGTTTGATTTTAGGATCCCTAAAAATGTTACATTCCTAGCATCAGGGGTCAGGGGGTAATTTAGAGGTAGTTGGTGATAAATATTTTTGGTTATATGTAGGGCAGATATTTATGCCTTACATAACTCTGTAATATAAATATGTATTATATATTAGGGCATATAGCTATCTATTTATATATAACCTATTTTTTATGTGTGCCCAGATATAGTTTATATCAGACACTGTGCCTGTCTGAAGGCCTTGCTACTGCGCTCCTAACTCATTCCTGAGGAAAACATCAGGCAAAAGTTGTTAGGTTTAACTGGTTCCTCTTTTCCTTAATAATTATTTTACTCAGTTGGAATAACTGAGAACAGCTGTTAGAGATGTGCAGTTCCCAGTGGGACCAAGGCACTTTTTTGCACAACGCAGAGTGGCGTTTAAGGTATTCAGTAGTCAGAGAAGTGAGGATTAGGATTTTGAATGCTCTTGGGCAACAAGGCTGGCCAGAGATCCCTCCTAACTCACTGTGGGACAGCAAAAACCCCACAGCCAAGGGTAACCAGGGATTGTGGGGATGGAGAATTTAATGGCATCAGGTGGCAGCAGTGCCAGTTCAACTGATAAAAAAGTAAATCCACAACTGCTCTAGAGGAGTATTGTTCCTGGACATGTGTAAATACAGGGACACCTCTTTACTCTCAAGTGAGGGAGGTTTGTGGTTGTGGTGCCAGTTTACCCTTGAGAGTTCCAGGCTTTATTTCAGCTCCCCTGGCCGGGCCTGATGTGCGGCAGTGGTGCGAGGGCCGGAGCCATTCGCTGGCTCTGGGAACGCAGATGCCATCATGGCCCAGTGGGGGGGGGGGAGCTTAGGCTGTGGTGGCAACCTCAGAAAGGGATCAGATGGCTCCTGGAACTGCCCAGAGTGCAGGAAGGGAGGGGGAACTGAACTGCTCCCACAGACCCCTGCTGGGCTATGGTTCTGGGCCAGGCCCATCAGAAAAGTGGCAGCATCAGTGGCACCTCAGTTGTTACTGTCCTTGGAGCTCTCAGGATCAGGATGAAATCATGTTCATGCACTACTGGGAAAGCAGGGAGCAGGATCAGTGCTCTAACTCTCTACACTCTCTCTCCAGGAGTGCCTTGGGTCATGGCAATTTAATGTGTGGAATAGTTTCCTGTGTCTGCCTGGGCAGCTGCAGTTATTGCACAGGCATTCAGGACTGACAGTTCCCTGCAGGGAGAGCTCAGCACATGTGCCCAGAGGCAATCGCAGCATCTGCAAGAAAGAAAGAAGCAGCAAAAGGTGATTGCTTCTCTTTCAAAGTTATTTCAAGTGCTCACACCCAAACCAACCTTTGCTCTTGATTCCAGGTGCCAGGTGCATGGTGAGCGCTGGGCACAGGTCATGTCATCCATGCTGGTGTGAGTGATGCTTTCTGGGGGAAAGCAGCTGATCTCCAAAGTTCCCTTCCTGCCCTGTGCCTGATCTGCACAGGAGAAAACCTCTTCCAGGAAGGGATTGTGCTTCCTCTAATGCCATTTGCCCAGTCTGTTCCATGGGGATATTGCCAGCCTGGGGCAGCGGAGGCACACGCAGCTCTCAGCACTCTCTGCTCCAAGCACAGCTCTGGGCTCCTTTGCAGACTGCCTCTGCCATGGGGGTTTTCTCCAGGAGAAGCCAAGGAATTGCTCCTGGAAGGGTGCAGATTAAGTTATCCCAAAGGGAAGCAAAGAATAAATATCTCATTTTTCCATCAAAATGCTCATGCTCTTTCCTACAGATTATTTCAAGTTTTTCCCACAAGCTTTGCCCTACCCATCATCCCCTTTTTACCCCAAAAAGTAATTTTCTCTGTCCTCCAGAATGTCTCAATGTCTATCCCCAAAATTTTCACTGTGTCTCTGCAAGTGACTACCTCAGTTTACCTCATCCTGTTCATTCTCTTCCCTGGGGATTGCTTCAGATTTTCCCTCCAAGCTGTCCCTGTCTGTGCACTTCTGATTTCTTTTTTACAAGAAAGTATTCATTCACTACTCTGGAGATTAGCTCCAGTTTTACCCCCCCAAAATTGCCCTAACATTCACTAGTCATTGCCTGATTTTTACCTCACTATGTTCATTCTCTCCCCCTAGAGATAACCTCAGGTTTTACCCCCAGTATTTTCCCTACCTGCCCACTAACTATTTACTCTTTTTGACCTATAAATATTCTCTTTCTATCCTGGAGATTTCATCAAGTTTTACCCTGAAATATTTCACTATCTTTCCAGTACTGTCTCACTTTACCTCAGGATGTACGCTCTCCCTGCCACACATCACCCCAGCTTTCACCTCCAAAATTATTGCTACTTGTCCACTACTTATTACCTGATATTCACCTCAGTATGTCCATTCTCTGCCCAACAGGTCATTTGAATTTCTACCCCCCAAAACTTGTCCAACCTGTCACCTAGTGACTGCCTCAGTTTACCTCAAAAATGTTGTCTCCCCTAGAGATTACCTCAGACTTGACCCCCACATTTTTTCCCTGTCTGCAAGTTACTACCTCCATTTAACTTCAGTATGTTCATTCTCTGGACTACAGACTCAAGTTTACTCTCAATCTCCCTGCCTCTCCAACACTGATTACTTCCTTGTTACCTCAAAAGATTCATTTATTTTCTACCATGGAGGTTACATCAAGTTTCACCCCCAGAATTTACTAATACTTCCACAACTGATTCACTCAGTTTACCTCAAAAAGTGTTCATTCCCTCACCTAGAGGTGACCTTGTATTTTACCCCCAAAGGTTTCCCTACCTGTGCACAACTGATTGCTATAGTTTACTTCAAAATCTTCATGCTCTCCATTACAGGTCACCTCAAGTTCACTTCAAAAGTTTTCCCTACCATTTCCATTAGTGATTATCTCAATTTTTACCTCCAATAAGTCATTCTCTACCTACAGACACTGGATAGTAAATCATACAAAGATCTAAAACACTGCACAAGAAACAGCAGAAAGTTTTCCATGAATAACACAAGTTCCTTTTTTCCCCTCCTCCGCCTAGGACTGCTACCAGGAGACAGGAGAGCTGTTATCAACACTCAAACCTCCCAAGCGTTGTTATTGCTCAGAGAGCTGCGCCGGCACTGAGCTACTCCCATGCACCTGCAGGGCTCTGGGGAGGGGGAAGACGACCTCCCACTCCTGCCTGGAGAAATTTCAATGCCCTAAAAAGTCATTTCCCTTCTCTCTCTCTGACCCACGGCCAAAGCAGCTGTGTAGAACAACATGGACTACTCATGGAAGGGATGATTCAGTTGTGGGAAAAACGCTAAAGAAAGACTATCACCCCAAATTTCAGGGTGAAAACACACTGCTTGTTAACAGGAGCACACAAACTCATTTAAACCAGAGAGCAAACTGCACACCAGGAAAAGAGCTGAAAGATAGGCCCTGCCTTGATTGATAATTCCAAAGGAAATTCCCCACAGATCATAGGCAATTACCTATAATTTTACCTCCCTAATCACTGGATTTCTGACTTGGGTTGCTGTGGAAGTGTTTCACAGATGCCTTGAGGGGTCAGGGGCTTGGCTGGATTCTTTGTGGTTAGTCCTGACAGGCCCAGGCCAAACCCACCCACCTGCATTGCTGCTCCACCCCAAATTTGCATGAAATACTGAGAACAGGTTATAAATACTCCCCTTCTCTGTCCTTCCTGACACATCCATGGAGCAAGTGTACTCTATCCATTGTTCCCAAGAGCCCCTCTCCAGCCCAAATCCCAGTTTTCACCAACACAAACCAAACAGACCTAAGACAATTATTCCATCAGTGCCTGCAATTCTGAGCTCCCTGTTCCCTGCCACTCACACAGCAATCTCACCTCAGCCCAGAGACTCCCTGTCCCCAAAAGGAAACACAACCTGATAGGGCACAGCTCTGGCACCACATTTCCCCTTGTTCCTGAAAAGCCCTAGGTAAATCCAGTCCCTCAGACCTTGCATCCCTGAACACCAGGAGAGCTGGTGTTTTACCCAGATCCCAGCGCCCTGCACGGCTGCGCTGACACGAGCACAGGCCGATTGCTCCGCCCAGCACCATCCCTCATTTTCTTCCCATTGCTCCCCAAGTGTCCCCAAACCACCCCGTGTCCATGCCGGGGCCAGGGCCTGCCCCGACCAGAGGCTGTCACCCAGCCTTGCACCTGCTCCCACCCCTGGGAGAGCTGGGAATGCACTGAGAGCTCGGCTCCCCAGTCCTCAGACACACAAATAATGCCCAACCTGCCCCTCTGGGCACAGCCAAACACCACAACTCCATCATCCCCAAGGAACTCTGGCAGTCGCCTCTTCACCTCTGCCCTTTTCCAAAGGACACAGGTAGGACTGGGCTGTCAGAAATGGTATTCCCTAGGCAGTTCATCCCAGCAGAAAGGAGAAGAGGAACCCTGTGTCCCTCTGACTGACCCCACAGCATGGGCAGGACCAGCTGGGTTCTTCATATTCTAAATTTTAAAATGAACTGAAGAACCTGAAAGGCAAAAAACAACACACATATAAGGTTAGAGCCAGTCAACACACAGACAGACACACTCTCAGACACCCCTTCTTCAGCTTACACGCTGACTGCAGCCCTTACTAGAAACACTCCCCCCTAAAGAAGATGCTTTAACATCTTCTTCCATCTGCTGCTCCTTGATGTGGAACAGTAGATCCTGGGAAAATTGGTAGCATCAGTGACCATAGGGATCAAAATTTGCCTTAGGGACCTGCAAGACAGCATGAGGCAGTCTGCAAGTAGCTGACAGCTAGGAGTTATCCCCACACCAGCCCCATAAACTTTCTACCCAAAAGACCATAGACAGGAGAGGAGAGTTCTAAAACTGTTCAAACTAGCCAGGACTGAATGTGCCAGGGCAGGGCAGCTCCAAGCATAAGTGGCACATGGATACACAGTGCATCAAATATAAGCAAAGATGACATGAAGACTTGAGATAACGCTTCAGAAGATAAATTTTTGAGACCAGGATGCTTTGAGGCGACGGAAGCTACGAAACTACTGCAGTGAGGAGGGTCTAGTACACTTCATACAGAAGTCCAAGGGACCGGCACATGAAAAAAAAGATACTACCAAAACTGAGAAGGAAGATGGATAGGAACACCTTCTGTACTTCTTCTGGTCTCAAAAAGCAAAACCATAAAGATGCCAGAATAAGCCCGATCCAGGAAAGTATGCAAGTGCTCCTGCTGCCAATATGGCCCATAACGATGCCTGTAAAGCACTGAGACATCACAAAGCCCTATGACACTGAAGACAACGGACACAGACCACATCACATAGACATCAACTGAAACTGCCCAGCAGTTTTACCTGATGGACCCACGATTGCTAGTGCAAGATAAGCCAGAGGCCGATGACGCCGAAGGAAAGAAGGCTCTACGGCAGTAGTACGTGACAGTGAAAGGTAAACTCCTTATGAGAAGTTAGTGCCAAAGCTGGTAAGAGGATGCTCAAGAAGTGCAGTAGGCCTAGAGAAGGAGGCAACGACTGCCAGCTGATACAAAGGGATCCCTAGAGAAGGATTCTGCTGCCAAAGGCTGAAGTGACATCACAAAACATGACCGACCCACAAATGGCCAAGATGCAAGATGTCCACATGCTTGCTATGCTCAAAAGTGCTCAAAAGCATGGCTACACTGAAGAGTAGGCAAAATTTAGACCGTGGCAATCGTGCCAGACCCGAAGGCAGGCTCCTCGGGTGAAAAGATGGACAATGACATCGAGACTCAAAATCCAATGATGCAAAGCTCACGAGAACATGGAGATGGGTTGGAACTGCCCGGCCCGGCAAAGGCTCGAGTGATGCTGAAGAGAAACCCTCTCTCCCTTAACCTCCAAGGGGCCTGGCCCACTACAGCCCTCTCCTCTCAGCTAACTTCAAATTGCCTCCTGTGATTCCAAAGGTTTTTGCCTTCTCCCAACCAACAGTCCCCACACTTAGCTCTCTGAAGAGCAGCAGACAAAATCCATCCTCAACAGAAAAGAATGCTTCAGCACCGTGGATGTCAATACATGGCCCACAGCCCACTTGGGTGGCTGCAAAAGATGGAGAATAATGACAAAATTCAGACTGTGATGACACGTCCCAGAAGTGACCCCTTGCACAATGCCTCTCTCCCTCATAACTGCTGAGGCTCATCGCTCACCGGCCGTTTCCAAACTTAGGCTCTGCACCTACTTGTAGTACCTAAGACAACAAAACAGAAACTGTGACTATTGCCCTCCAGAAGAATAAATGCACGGGCTGGGCTCCCTCTGCACCACTGGCCCAGGCTCACCTCAAATCTCCATCCGACTCCGGAGGTGGCCCGGACGATACCCGCAAAGCGAAAAGGGACACGCTTTGCATGCTGCCACGTACCTCTCACCTATCAGTCGCCCCACCTAAATGCCAACTCACCTGCTCGCCTCTGTCCCTTGGCATGCCCAGGGCAGCAGCAGCACCTGCAGAGAAGCAAAGCAAAAAAACATGCTGAGAGACTGAAACCACTGCCTCCCTGCTCCAACTCAAGTACACCACACCTATAGCTTAAGCTTGCACCCACCTGGCCTCCAGCATCCCAGGGCTGGGACACCTTCCCAGTGGACCACCTAAAATGCACAAACAAAAACGGATGCTTAGAGCTGCACCAGAAACTGATACCCAAGCAGTAACAACTCATTCTGGCCACCAGTCATCGCTCACCTCGCTCCATCGACCTTGACCACTGATCTTCAGCATTACTTCCTACAAATAAAGATGAAGAACAAAGCTGTAACACAGTCACCATTTACACTTGGCATGCAAAGACAAACGGTGACTGACCTTCCTGTGGGAACCACCTCACCTGGTATGGGGCACTCTGCCACAGATTCAATCCATCTGCATCTGAAAGAAAGTGATGACAAAAGTCAAAGTACTGCATCGTAACTTAGCAGCTCCAAACATTTTGTGTTAATCTAGAAATACCATCTTGAGTCCAACTAATCCCTACATTACAAATGTCAAGTCCCTAGGACTTATCCTATTACACCTACACCCAGACTATGTAGCAGGGCAAAGCAGCCCCAGGCCAAACACACAGACACCTGTGACACAGGAGATGACAAACAAGGGGATGCAACAAGGAGAGGAAAGTCTCAGCAAGAAGAATTACCAATGAGATGACCTAGATGAGGCGATGAGGCTCAAAGAACTCTGGCAGAAAAAGACCCTAACAGAAGGACTTATGCCAAGCACTGCAAAGATGGATGCCCGAGGATCGTACGGTTGGAATCCTCTACCTATCCTCACATTCTCCCAAGTCCTAATCTGTTATAAGGGACCGTTGCAGTGCACAGCTGTCAATACAGCTCAGAACAAGACTGTAAAAGGTGTCTGACTCAATAGTGCTAAAGAGAGATGCGATTCCGATGCATGTCCGAGCTTGCAAGTCAAAGGTTCAAGGGTACCAGCGTCGGGCCAAGGAACGCAAAGGAGCTGCTGAGGATGATGCCCAGCATTTCTGATAAGCCCCTCAAAGGGGTAAGGCAAAAGACATGTGACACAAGATGCCCACAATAGAGACACAGAACACACAATAGACAAGTGACACAACACGCACCGGGACTGCTCTGCCCTGCACACCTCAGCATTGCGATCAACAGCGAGACTTTGCCTTTACGTGGCCTAAGGGGCCCTCTCGTGGACATCCCCATCTCCAAAGCTAATTCAAAGATCCCTCCCACCAAGTCCTGACCCAGCACCCCACTCTCATCCCCCTCCCTGAGGTGTAGCCCTCAACTTAGCTCTCAGATATCCAGGGATGCAAATCTTCATCAGGTGCAAAAGAAGGCCACCTCATCATCTGGGAAGTTCCTGCCCTCAGAGGACTGTTCTCTCTCAGTCTACTACAATAAAGAAAACCAAACATCAGTGCCTGAACTCAGCAGCACATCAGCCAAAACCCAACAATTCCACTACTCACCGGCTCCTGAGAACGCCCCGGTCCTTGGCTCATACTCTGTGGCCACACTCCAAGGCCGACGTCGCAGGGTATCCCTGGGTTAAGGGGAGACAAGGTGATGTGGCATTGCTGAAACTTGAGGGGACCCTCGCTCCTCCCTCCCTCCCCGACTTGCCACAACTCCTCAGCCATTGCCAAAGGCTGCCCAGATGGCACCTTCAAACAGAAAAGGTACAGGCTTCATTGCAGAGCCCTGTAATACTTCTGGAAGGCTCACAGGGACAGGCAGCTCAAGGGTGATAAACTGGCTCCATCAGCTGGTCCATGAGGGGGTTCAGCCCCTGTAGGCATAATACAAGTGGGCCACCTAAAACACACAAATGGATGCTCAGACAATGCATGCTTTGAGCTGCCCCAGAATTTGGCACCCAAGCAATAACTGGTTGCGTCCACTGGTCACTGCTTACCTCACTCACTTGACCTTGACTGCTGATATCCAGGTTTACTTCCTAAAAACAAAGACAAAGAACAGCCCTGCAACATAACCAAAATGAAACACCACCCCTGAAAAGCTGAATGATGACCAACCTTCCCAGGGGAGAAGGGGCAAAACAAAATGGAAAGGCACATGCCCATGTAGTGTCCAAAAGGGTTGCATTGCCGAGATAGGTTCCACCTGAAAGTGCTCGACTGTGACCTCTTTCTGCAAGGGTGTCTGTCATGTTGGAGTAGCAATTTGAATGCTGCAGACCACCTGTAAAACGCAAAAAAAAAAAAAAATCAAAGGCTACTTATAGTTTCATCACTAATACAACAACTCCAGTAGCATCCAGTTCTGTGCTGGAATCAATACTCATCCAGCTCATGGTCCCCCCGGTGCCAATACCCTGCTGTGCCAAGTGCTTCGCATCTTCAAAATGAAAATCCCAACAGTGAGGTAAACATAGAGCCCAAAGTCAGGCCGTAGCTTGGACTTCAGGCACTGACCCACCTCGTTGCTGTGCTCCTCTGGTCTCCTCCATTCATATCAGGTTTACATGCTCTCCCTCTGCAAAAGAATTATTTGTCAAAGTTACCCAGACAGACAGGGAAAGCTTAGCCTTTCCCAAGTTCTCATTCCTCAAAGCAAACTGCCTAGGATCCCACAAGAGTGGGCCTTAGGACAAACTACTATGAAACTGCAAGACACCACTGCACCACTCCCACATCTCCACTGAACACCACACAGACTGGCCACAGTCACTCCACCCGAGGCGTGGCTCAGGTGGCTGAGCAAAGCAAAAGGCTCCCTATAAAGTCTCCTTTCTTCTCCACCTAACCCCTCCCCCCCCCCCCAAGACTACTCTACAGAGCAGAGCAATTCCAGGCTAGACACAAACTCAAACAACACATTATACTACAAGCAGTGTGACATGAGGATGATAAAAAAAAAGCTCTCGGCAAGAAGAACGATAGCAAGGACAGGGACGACGCCAAAAAAGATAACTGATGGTATGGCAATGGTGGATGAAAGAGGCTCTAAGGAGCAGAAGAAAAGACTGGAACAGTGACCTGTTCTAAGAACTGTCAGTCACAATGATCAAGATGGCTGTGAGAGACAAGGCCACATTTAGAATGCTCCCATATCCTGACAATCTTACAAGCCCCAGGACATTACAGCTCATGGCTGGAAAGGATGGATGGCAGTACAGCCGGGAACAAGGCCTCCAAAGAGATCCAACTCAATGCTTTCAAGATGTGATTCCAAGATGTGGCCAAGCCCACTGGTAAAAGAACAAGTGATATTGGCATCCTACCGAGAAGTACGAAAGTTCAAGAAGCTAGAGATGATGGCCAATGCTTATGATGAGCCCCTTAAGGGTAAAAGGCAGAGAGATCTGATCCAAGGGAAGCCAAAGACACAGAACACACACCGGACAAGACAACACACACTGGAACTGCTCTGCGCTGCACACCCTACAGTTGCAGTCAAAAGTAGGGCTACTCCCTTTAGCTTACCTAAGAAGGCCCTTGGAGAGCATCCCTTTCCCCTACACTACTTTTTAAATCTCTCCCAGGAATTTCCAACCCACTATCCTGCTATCATCCCTTCTCCGGGCCCCAGCCCCCAACTTAGCTTTCAGATGACCAGTGATGTGAATCCACACTGGATGCAAAGGAGTCCACCTCAGCCATCTCCAAAGGCACTGGGATCACCAGGTTGGCCTCTTAGTCAGCTATGACAAAGAAAACCAAAATCAATGCACCAGTGTAGTGGCATACAAGCCAAATCCCAACAAGTCAGCTGCTAACTGGGACCCTGCTCCCGCTCCCACTCATACTTGCAGTCTTTAACTTACCTATCAGAAGCCTCCATCTCCAATGTCATCTCTGACCCAGGGTAGCTCCCTCTTGCAGCACAATGAACCTGCTGAAAAATTTGGAGTGCAATACTAACACAATCTGGAATTTCAGGAAATTGCAGTGCTTCTAAGAAAAACAAAGCAAAGAAAAAAAAAATACAGAAAGCACCAAGCACCTTAACAACCTTGAACACTCAATGTAAAAATCATGAACTATGCACTCAATGCTATCTTCTTCACAGTGTCTTCAAAGCCTCTATTGCTTTAGATGCCAAAAGCACCTGTTGAAAGAAAGCTGAGAAAACCTGAATGACCCCCCCCCCCCCCCCCCCCCCCCTTCATGGAAATAAAAAGACACCCTCACCCCCACTAACCCCACAGAAAGAATGGGCCTCTTTTTACCCAGGGCTGGGGTTAATATACCCCTGGCCGGGCCCGCCTCTCGTTCCCACAATGCCCGGGAAAAGGGAGGAGGCAATTTTACCAGAAGGGATAAAAGCACTGGGAGGAGCTGAAGCTGTTTGGCTGCTCTGCCTTAAATTCCAGGTGAGTAAAGGGCTCTGTAGATGCCTTCTGTTTTACTACAGCTGCATCCACTGAAAGGGTAAAAAAGCTTCTTGTTTTGGCAGCGTAGACACATGAGTTGCATGATTCCTTGTTAAGTTCTGTAATTGTTCATTGGTGGCTATTGAGTCACAGGACTATGGAGGGTGGAGAAGAATAGTAATAATATACATGGTGTAACTCCTGTTGGGGTCTCTAATTAGGGATGTATTCATTATAAATAAAACTGAAAAAATAATGGGCTCTCTGGCAGCAGGAAGGTTTTGTGAGTGCTGGGCTTGCTCCCTTGTGAGAGATTAGGTGCCAGTACCCAGCTAGAAGTGCCCTGAAGTACAGATTTAAATTCTTAAAATGCTGAAAAAGGGGGAGCTTCCTTCAATTGAACCCCTTGAAATGAGAGACTAGGGAGTGTTTGTCTCTACTTAAATAGATGCCATAGCAATAAATGGGTTCTCTCCTCTGAATCCCCTAAAATACTGGAAAAAGAGGGATTTTCCTTGCTTCAGGTCTCTCCAGTGATGGAAAAAGGGGGATTTCTCCCTCAATTCAAACCCTTATAAAGGAGGGACAACCGGGCTTTCCCCTCAATTTAAACCTTGGGATGATGAAAATGGGGGAGTTATGCTCAATTCCAATCAATAAAATAGCATTGTCAAGGTTTTCCCCTTCTATTTAAACTGGAGAATAATGGAAAATGGGGATTCCCTGTCAAGTGATACCCCTAAGAGCATGGAAAAGGCAGGGTTTTCTTCAACTGATGCCCTTAAAATTGCAGAGGAAGGGGATTCCCCCTCAATTTAAACACAGACAATTATGGAAAAGGAAGTTTTTTTCCCTCCGTTTAAATCCCTTTTCTCCTCATAACCCCCCTTTTTGGGGGGGGGGCACTGGGGAAGGGCTGCCAAGATGAAAGGGGAAAGTGGAATGTTTCCCTGGGACCCCACATGCTGCCCTGCCTGCTCAGGTGCTGCCCCTTGGCACGAGGGGTTTTCCCTGGGCATTTTCTGGGAGCAGTGCTCTGTGCCCAGGTGCCTCCGGCTGCTCCCCAGCTCCTGCCGGATGCTCCGACCATTGTCCCTGGAGGGACACTCGGGATGCCCCCATTGCCCCTCTGGACCAGCAGCTCCCTGCACAGGTGTGCCCGGGGAACCCTCGGAGAACGGCCTCTGGCAGGAGCCGCCCCCTCCTCATCCTGGCCGCTCACACCTGGGGCTGCTGCGGGCTGTGGGGTCAGCGGCGTCGGGGGCGGGCGGGAGGCGCGTGGGCGCCGGCCAGCAGGCATCGGCGGGGACACCTCCGTGCCGCGCGCGCCGCGCCTCTCCCACGAGAGGTCCCCGCGCCCCGCGGTGCCGTGCCGGGCTCTCGTTCCCCCCCCCCCCCCCGCGCCGCCGCCGCCGCCTCGCCGCGCCCCCGCCGCCCCCCGCTCCCTCCGGCCCGGGGAGCTGCAGGAAAACGCAAAAGCATCGAGGAAGAGCGGGCACCGGAGCTGCCCGAGCCATCGGCTTGCCCGAAGGGCGGCGGCTGCCCGCAGCCGGGAGCAGCCACCAAGGATGGAGCTGCTGTTTGCCGGGAGGTGAGAGCTGGGGGCAGCCGGAGCCGGAGGCAGGCTTTCCCCGGCAGGAGGGGCCGGGAGGATTTCAGCTCGCAGCGGCTCTCGGTGGGTGCTGGATGGAGCCCGGGCTGAGCCAGGTGGCCGGTGCGGGTGCTGTTCCTGTCCCCAGGCGCCGATGAAATGGCAGCTCGGAGCAGCCTCGTGTGTCTGTGTGGAAGCAGCTCCGATGCTGGCAGCCAAATCAAATCAAATTGCTGTCAGATTTGTATTAAATGTGGTGTTTAAATCTGGAACTGCTCAGCTCCCCAGGTGGGAAAGTGCTTGGAGTAGCCAAGCTGAGCCGTTGTTGAGAATTCCAAGCATTGTGTCTTTACTCTCCTTAATACAGCGTTTAAATAATTGATACTTGATGGAGACAGTATCAGGGGGATTTGTTAGAGGGGCAGGGATGTTTTTTCACCTTGCAGTGTGTTGGGATAGTCAAGACTCCTTATGTCAAAATTAATTGATCTTCCTTCTTTTCCTTTTTTTTCCTTTCTAGGTTGTGGCTGAGTGGGAAGAATATTTCGGATAAAGAAATGAAATGCACGAGGGAAGCTTCGTGTTCCCGTGGAGATGCTTTAGGCGCGTGCAGCTTCTGAGCTGCACCGAAACTTGAGGCTCCCACAGAAGCTTCCTGGTAAGCCTGAGTGGGTTTACTGCATGGGGGTTCCAGTCACTGCTGGACACACTCTGAAGTCCTGGGAAAACATGGAACAATAGCTCTGAGTGGAAAAAATATATGCTCAGCATTCTCTAGGGAAAATTATAGTTGGCCTGTAAGTGTACCCCCACGTCTGCATTGGTTAAAAAGTCAGTCCCACACACTTTCCTGGCTGGTGTGAAGTTGTATAGTTCATCAGATCTGATCCAGTGTGTAAAGAAATGTTTACTGTGGACTTTCAGGAGATTATCAGCAGTCCTGGGGAGGCTGCTGAACTTGATCTCCCTGGATTGACAGAATGAATCCACATAGGATGCAGAGCAGGATGTGGTTTCTCAAACAGAATAGTGACATTCTCGAAGGAGGCTACAAGCAAAGGGAATCTTAATTTTAGTTATTGAACACAGAAACATTTATATCTGCTTATGCAACTCTTAGAAGGGAAGAAGAACATGGCCATTCTGTGCAGTCCTATGTGGAAGTGTACTGGCTCAAATTGTCTTTCAAACAGCCAAGTGGCACCGGGTGTCACCTGGAAAAATTAAGTACTGGGGACACTTTACACTCATAAATGGCCTGACCTTGTGTACATGGAAATCAAGGGACTTCTGTAATGTTAGAATGGGTCTCAAATGATGGGTTTTTGCAGATTAGCAATCTATCCAAGGAATGATATCATAAAATTTTGTCTAGCAAAAACTGCTGCCAACATTTAAAAATATCTACCAAATGCTATTCCCGTTAAAACAGTCTTGTTAAAATTGTCTGTTCCAAACAAAACAATATTTTACTATTCTTGGTGATGTCGTTTTCCTCCTCAGATTTCTGTGAAAGCATGTGTTTCACAAGGCATATCAAAGTTGTCTCATGGGCAAAAACATGTAAACATCAAGCGTGTCATTTTCTTGAAATCCCCTGTAAAATGGCTCGCCACGCTGCCTTAACCATTCAGAAGCATAAGAGGAAAAAAGGAATTTGCAGGCACTCCAAGGCTGGGTCTGTGGGAGATCTGAGATGAGCCTGTGGCTCTGCAGTCACCCATCAAGAAGTCACCCAAATGTGCTTTTTATCTTGCAGTTTCCACATTTGGGAGGCAACTACTGCGTAAAGGATCTGGGTTCTGCTAATGAAAAATATATCACAAGGTCCGTGTGTGGCTGGGTTGGTTCCATAGTTCCAGCCATACCTGCTGTTGTGATACATAATCCCAGTTCACACTCCTGGGAAGAGTTTCCTGCAGCAGTGCAGGTGGGAAGTTTCTCTCTTGCACTGGCTCCACATTGAGCTCTTTCTTCTTAATGCAGCCAGTGCACTGAAGGAGAACAAGCTCGCTTCTTCCTTGCCTGGTTGTTCAGGGTGAATCATTAACCAAGCACTTGAGTGACAAACCAAAATTGTTTGTTGAGTGCCTTCTGCAGTCTGCACGGACAGTTTGCCTTCTGCAGGAGGTACGGTTTTCTTCTCTCACGGAATGAAAGCACCACAGACCCCCTCTGCTCGCCGCTGTGCTTTAACCAGACCTGAAGTATGTACATAATAATACATAGATCTATATCTATCTACGTACATATATGTACTGAAGTATATAATCTATCTATCTATAGAACTTCTTTATATGTATAGAAGTTCTGTGTTGCTCCTGCTTTATGCATGAGGAAAGGGCATACATATAATGAAGAAAGAAGTTAACTTTTCCTTGTACTCTTCCTTTGTAGCCTGTTGAGGCTTTTGGTGAGAGGAATTATATCTTTTTCCTAGCAGCACTTAATGAACTGAAATAATTCTCCAGGATGATGATGACATGCCAGTTCTCGGTATATGGATATGAGTCCTGAGATCCCACACACGGATACACAGAAGGACTGCATAATGTGCTGAAGATGGGGAGAAGGTATGCTTGGGTGAAAGGTGGGACTGTTTCTTCTAATGGCTGCTTACATCCAACAGCAAATACTGATTTCTCCCTTTTTAATGCAAGAGCATTTATCTGCCAGTGTTCAAACTGCATTTCCATGACATAAGAAGAGTTGTCTGGATAATTAACTAATACAGTTAAAACACATCAGTTTGAGCAGATGTTCTTGTCTGTGCTTTTAACGTGAATGGCCTTGATTTTGCAGCAAAGTCCGAGAGATGGCACCTGAATGCAAGGGTTTGGGTTTGTGAAGCTTTGCAGAATGATGGCCTATATTTATATTTCTTTCATAAACTCCCCATAAGCTGCACACAAACCTCGTTTAGAGAGTTTTACTGAGACAGCAGATTCAAGCCTTCGTTATTAGGGGACGTCTGCAATGCCATTGTCTGCTTGACATTAATTCTTCCAGCTGTGCATCGATGTATTGTAATGGCCCTGGGTTTTTTGGTCGCGGTTTGTTTCCTGCAGTGCCCTCGTGCCTGCGCAGCACTCGTGATGCTGACGTTGACCCTGGGCTGTGTGGCAGATGGGGCTGTCCCGTATCCGAAAGTTACGGGAATGTATGTAGATGTCAGATGGAATGCTGGTCTCTCCGCTCACCCTTGGCTCTGTAATTTCGTCATCCAGCCATGGAGGACCTGTGCAGCCATAACTGGCCAAGGCAGTGGGTGAGCACAAGCTGCAGCTCTGCAGGAGATCAGGGACCTCTTGCCCACAGCAGAAACAGCAAGTAACTGCAGTTCTCAGAACTCGTTACCGTGCCCTTAACTGCAGTATTTCCCTGCTCTGTAATCTGGCCAAAGGTAGGTAGGTTTTGATAGGGATAGACACATTTCTACCACAAAGGTCACCTCTCTGCCAGATTTCAAAATTTCCCTTCCGAAGCTAGAGATCCTCATATAAAAGGTTGCCTGAATTTAGGTAGCGTGTGCCAAGCAGTATATTTTTCCTTTAATAATATTCCTGGAAATAGCGGAACTGTTTTGGCTAAAGCAGATGCTGAACTGTTCAGAATGAAATTCTCAGAGCTGAAATCTGGCGAAGCAGAGTAACGTGCCCTTTTGTTAACCCTGGGGAAGGCTGAGCACCGTGGCAGCAGGGAGGGGAGGTGGCACTGCTGGTCGGCAAACCAAGGAAACCAACGAGCGCTGCTTTTAGCAAACTGCCAGCTTGAAGCCAGTGAGGAACATCCTTGGGCTCCTGCACTCTGTGTTTTTATGTTCACCTTAAATAATGAACAGAGAAACCCAGAGGCACCAGTGCTGCTTCCAGCTACCTTGAACTGCTTAAATAGGTAGTTTTAATCACCCAGGCTCCGTTCTCTCCACCTGTATTGCTCCTGGGCTTAAGGCTGGATGTATCTATGGAATCTCTAGTTATGTATTGGAGTTTGGCCTGAAGTAATTTGTGTTGCCGACTTGGTACTCTTTCCCCACCCTGGAAGTCTATCTGCAGAACCCCTCTGTGCCAGGCAAGAGAGTCCCCCATAGATGTTTCACTATACAGTTACATCTTTTGGGTTAAAGCCTTACAGGGCTATCATGTGAATGAGGACAAAGCTCTGTTTTTCTTCTTTGCTCTCTGCCCTGTCTTCTTTCTCTGTATTTTAGGACCCAAGTAACAGGGACATATAGCTCCTGTTCTGCTTCCTGGTTGTGTCACTGAAACTGCAGGAAAAACAAAAAGCCCTCCAACAACATTTTTAATGTTAGAGAGTCAAGGCACTACTTTCTTCTCTGGCCAGGATGTACCACAGAAATCATCTCATCCGCACATAGCCCGGGTGTGCAGAGAATCATTCCATGACACATGATCTTTACTAGAATTTTCAGATCTTTTTTGCAGTCAAAACTCACAGAAACGAATTGGGTCAGTGTTCATTGGTCTCAAGTTGTGTAGTTCCTAGTATCTGCTCTCCTATTAGATCCGGATTTCTTCGCTTCTGATGTTAATTAGATCTTCATTGCTTGAATTTCTTATCAGTCTTTGCCGGAGGCAGAGTCTGGGGTAGATGTTCCTAGATGGCCACTGACGTTCTGTTGGTTCTGTTGATGTTCCATCGATGGCTTTATCTTGTTGGGGCTACTCCCAGTCTGTTGAAATGCTAAGCCCATCAGGCCTCACCTAGAGAAACAATGCCCTGGAAAGAAGCTTCAGTTCCCTTCCCCTGGGGCAAAGATGAGCAAACCCGGCTAAAGTCATAGATAAAAGATTTTTAAACTGGTATGTTTTCCAACAGTTGTATATAATGCTTTATTACATAAACGGGCTGGGAAAAGCTCTGGTACCCCTGACCAAGCTGGTTTTGTCTCAGACAGTGCTGTTATTTTGGGGCTAGACATGAAGCTGCTGTCTCTGGACTTGAAAATGAATATAGGAATGACTGAACAAACAAACGTGGTACACTCTTAAAAAATTGTGTGCCCATTGACCAAGCTGGATTACCATGCTCTTTCCAAATTCTTGCCGTACAAGTTCTTCCATGCCCTCACTTGCAACTCAAACTTTTTTTTGTTTTGTTTTGTTTTAAATAATACTGGTACCAGAGCACGGGCACAGCACTTCTATGAGCTGCAGAGCTATGAATATCTCTTTTTATGGATACAGTGTGTGCATGCTGTGGCTTTGGGCACAGGGTATGTCAGTGCTAGTGCGAGACTGATAATAGCCTCTAAAGATCATTTGAGAAGTTGCTTACCTTTCCCCAGGGAACAGGACACGTCTTTGTATTTCCACCTTCAGATACACAACCCACTTGTGGGCTTGACTGCATAGCAAATAGTGTGAGAGTCATCCTTGCTTATGTGTATTTTTTTTTTCCCCCCTCTCCTTTATGTTTTGCTTTGCCCTCTCGTTTGCTTTCTGCCTGTTTTCTCTGAGGCTAGTGATTTCTTGGCAAGTTATTGTTCATAATCAAAGAAAGGTAGTGGGCAAGCAGCAACTGCTGTCTCAGGTAGCCCAAGCTGACCCTGCCACTGCTTTGGCAGGAGAAAGAAGCTTCTTTGGGAGGAGCACAGCTGTCCTGGGCTTTGTGCACACAAGGGCTGCTCAGAGCAGCCCCTTGACCCCATGCTGGCTCTGTGAGCTCTGCCACTGACTGGTAACAGTGATGGCAGTTTGTGTTGAGGCTTTGTTCTCTGCTCCCCAGAGAGAAACATTCAACTGCAGAGTGACTAAGTGGCTTTTCAAAGGCTACATGATGATTCAGTGAATGAACAACAACCCCCAGCAGCTCCAGGCCCCCTTCTCTCTGCAGAACAATGCCTTTCTCCCTGTATGAAGATGCGCACGTAGGATAGGTTGCATACAGAGTTATGTATTTCAAAAGAAATTTGAATATTAATCTTTATATTGTAGTGATGCCACTGTCCTCTAGGCTCTGTAAATAGCAGCACCACAACAATGTGAATGATTCCTTTTATGCAAAACCCTGGCCAGTGAAATAGCTTGTCAATACGAAATAAAATTGCTGCACAAAGGTTTGACAGCTACCTTCATTATATATGTCAATCAAAAGATCCTAAAAGCTTTATTGTCCCTGTACAGAGTCTGAACAATATGCTAGCCCAATATGCCTCAAAGCTATTTTCCCTCTACTCCTTTCATTTAAAAAATAGCCACCAATAACTTTTGACAAAGAGTCTGAGAAAACTGCATGAGCAGCAAGGAAATCTTAGATTTTCTTGGGGATCTGTGGGCTGGAGCCTTCCACTCACTGGGCTCTGTCACATGTCACGGTAGATGAGATCTGGTCAGAAACACGGAGCCCTAAAATTACTCTACAAAACCCAGGCTGGCTGGGGTCGTGGGGAGGGCATGGGGAATTAGGGAGGAAAACTTATGCTGAATATGAACTACTTAAATAATTTTGGGTTAAGGCTTTTTGTTGCTTTCCCAGGTATGGGACATTCAAGCTCCTCTGTCGCAGGTCTCCCCCAGGTTAGGCTGGGCCTGTCTTGATGAGCTCTTGCTCTCATCAGAGCCCACCCTACAGCTTGGGAGTGTGAGGCGTGCGTATTTCGGCTGGATTCCCTTTTTCCATCGCGCTCGGTCCTGCGAAGCCCAGCTGTCACTTAGGGCTCGAGGTGCTGTAAGCGGGGCCGGGGTCGGGCGGGAGCGGGGCTGTGTCCCGGGAGGCGGGTCCGGCGGCCGGTGCTCCCGCACGGGCGGTGGGGCCCAGGCCGGGCCCTGCCGGGAGCGAGGGCCCGGCAGCCGCAGCGCTGCGAGCCCAGCGCGGCCCCGCGGCCGCGAGAGGGAGCGGCCGGCGCGCCCCGCTCCTGCCCGGCCCTCACACAGGCCGCCGGAGCCTCCCCGGGAGGGACGGACCCCGCGCCTTCGCTCGGCCCTGCTGAGGCCGCATCTGGAGTGCTGTGTGCAGTTCTGGGCTCCTCAGGACAGGAGAGACATGGAGCCTCTGGAGAGGGTCCAGCTTAGAGTGACAAAGATGATTAAGGAGAATCTCATGTGTGAGGAAAGGCAGAGGGTGCTGGCCCTGGTCAGCCTCGAGAAGAGACGACAGAGAGGGAACCTCATCAAAGTCTATCAGTATCTGAAGGGAGAGTGCCAAGAGGATGGAGCCAGGCTCTGGTTGGGTTTTGCCCAACGATAGTACAAAAGGCAGCGGGCAGAAACTGATGTACACGAGCAAGAACTTTACTGTGTGGATGCCCAAGCACTGGAACAGATTGCCTAGACAAGTTGTGGAGTCTCCCTCTTTGGAGGTATTCAGAAGGTATCTGGACACAATCCTCAATAAGCTGCTTTGGGGGACCCTTGCATGTCTGGGAACTAGGTGACCTCCAGCGGTCCCTTTCCAATCTTTAACCATTCTGTGAAAGTGTGACATTGTAATCTTGTGCCATGACAGAGCAGACTAAATCTGGTTTATGAGGGTGTCCTAGCTTCTAAGTCTTTGTTCTGGGCTGTAGCTTAAATTAAGTTTCACAATTCAAAATATCCTGGAGGTTGGTTGTTTCCTCTAAGCCCTCAGCTTGGTTCTTAGCATGTGCTGGTGCGTGGCTTTGCTCTCAGACCTGGTCACGGGCAGTGCAGCAGCAGTACCTCAGGAGGTTACTTCCTGCATGCGTATCTGCCTGTGCCTTTCTGACAGCTGCTTTTGGGATGAGCTGCTGCTCTTGGCCTGTGCTAAAGGGCTGACCTGAAAGTGTAAAGAATAGCCTTGCTCTTGTGTTTGGGAGCGAACCATGGGGATGCTCTGTGAGGATGCATGCAGAGGAGATATTGCAACAGGACTGCTGATCACGCCAACTAGTGCTGGTGAAGAAACTGGTAAAATGGAAACTTTTAAAGAATTGAGGTGTTAATTCATGTGCTGAGAAAGCTGTGCTGCCCACTTACCATCCCAAAAACTGTGTGACATTTCCCTGAGGTGCACTGCTTGCTGCTGCATCATGGCCGTGTCTTTGATCACAGGCAAAATTAAGCATGCTTTTGTAATCAGTAGACTCCACAAGTAGTTTCAAGATACATGGAAGTATATGGGAGTAAAAAGACATAGACTGACACTTCTCACAGTGTTGAAGTTTACATGGTGTGGTGTGTTCTCTCCCCATGCAGCATTGCCCTCCTGTACAGAGCCCTTTTATTCATGTTTTAAAGAATTACCACTGTTGTGGCAATGGCATAGAAGTTGTTTCGGTGCAATTTGTGGCGAGCACCAAATATTGTGCAACAGAATGTCTGTTATCTGTGACAACAGCTGCCTTTCATAACTACCTTTGATTTCAGGTGTGCAAGACTGGACTAAGCTGAACATAGGTGGTGCTGACAGGATGCAAAAGGCTTTCTGTAAGCAGACTGGGCTGTGCTTTTCTCGCTAGTCCACCTCTGGCCAAGGACGTACTTTGTAGTGTGTGGGTGCAATGGTCAGGACACTGCAAACACTTTTGCTCCTGTGGTAAGGCTAGGAGCTTGGTGTTGTACATGGAAAAAAAAGCCTACACAAGTCTGAAGCTTCTGCTGTGAGCACCACTGCTTCATCTTGTTATTCTGGCCCTAAAGGAAACCCTCCTGAAGGAATGCTGTACCCAGCCCCTCTGTTTCTGTGAACAGGAGGTAGCGGTGGCTTCCCAGGGGGAATAAACCAGGCTTTGGTGCTTGCCTGTCTTACTTCTCTGCCTTGTGGGAAAATGTTACGAATCCCTCTGTTTGGGTGATTGCTCACGCTTCTGCACCCTCAGACTTCATCTGTCAACTTTTAGCAGTTTATTATGCACTGATGCTGGGATGGCTCTTGCCAGCTAGGAACTGTTTTCCAGTGTCACTCCCTTGTAGTTGGCATGTGGAACTGCTGTGGCATTTTCTCGATGTTTAATGTGACCTAATTGTGTACTTCCACTGTCTGGGAGGATCAGCTCTCCTGGTGTGACAGTTGCCATAAAATCAGCGGTGCGTCTCTGGCATTTGCAGCTGGGTGCAAGGCACAAGTTCCTTGCTTTTGCTGCATCAGCCCAGTGAAACATTGCGGGGCTGTGTGTGCAGCCAACTGCCTTTTGTTACGCCTGGTAACAGCTTGGCAATATTAAAAAAAATGTAACCTCCAGCTGTTTAATTTGCTCTAGGGAAATAAAAAGGCTTCCTAATAATCTTCATATTTACTTGGCACGTTTGGTTTGAAAGCAGATGGGTTGATTTACGAGATAAATGACAAAGCAAGAGAAGAAGTGTGTCAGTGGCTTTACCATTAGAGAGGAAGGCATTTCTGATATGTGGTTAATCACGATGAACCGTTCTAGGTTTTGGGTTTTTTTTTTTTTAACAAGTCAGCTTCTTGGACCTTCTGCCCGCCAGCTTGCTCAGCCAACTAATTCCCTCCGTGCCCATTGTCACCTCCCCCTATGACCTACAGGTAGGGGAAGGTGCAGAGCTGTAATGAAGGAGAGGGGCTGAGGTGGCCATTCCTTCTCAGTTGTGCCTTCTTTGCCCACTCCAAACTTGTGCAGGAGCCTCCCCGTTGCAGCACTCACCCCCTCCCTGTGGCCAGACCAATAAGTGCCTATGTCCTTTTGGATGGGCTGGGAAAGGGTCCTTCCTGAGGCACTGCTGCTTGAGGCACTGAGCAGAGCTAGGTTCTCCAAGCAGGCTGGTGCTGAGGCTGTGCCCTCCCTGCCAGAGCCATGCACCCGTCTGCCCTGGCAGGCAGCTGGCAAGTTGTGAAATATGGTTCAGCACTTTTTTTTTTTAATATTAAATTGTGCAGCTGTCTTGGAAAGGATTAGAAATCAGTTCTGGAAAAGACTACAGTAGATTTTAGTGAAGAATTCTGCTGTGTCCTTAATTATTGATAAGCATCAGGATGTAAGGACACCATGTTAACCCTTCAGCAGCGAGGAAGATTACAAATAATCTAATAAATGACATTCGCAAATTTTCAGATGGAGTAGGTTTAGTTGCAAGTTCTGCGACTTAGAAGTGAGGAAATATCAGAAATAAGGTTTCTGCTTATTATTTTGTATGTCAGATAGCGTGTTTGGTGAGGCAACTGGGTTAGATGAACACTGTATGTCCCCTTCAACTGAAAGACACCATTCTACGTTTCTGGTGGCACAGGCCTCTCCTAAGTGGTCCCAGATTTGCTTACCACCCCTGCCCTGGTTGCTCTCACCACCTTTCACTAGCGGGTTTTGCTCAGGGGATGAATCAGGGGCAGGTTCATGCCCACAAGGCTCCTGCTCTATGGCCCCAAGGCCAGGCAAGGCTGCAGGAGCACTGTGGAGGGGTTACTGGTTTTGGCAGCTGAATGGTGTCAGGAAAAGCAGCTTCCCTCCCTGCCACGTGTTTCCAGAGGGCTGCTGAATAAGTCAGGGAAGCCAAAGCAAGGCTCCTTTCTGGGCTCAGAAACCTCTGTGCTAGAAGAACCCGTCCCTGCCAGCTAGGGCCCCCCTTGTCCTGCCCATGGTGTGGGTAAGTCACAGGCTCCTCTTCTCTGTGCTGGGATGAACTGCCATGGGAATGCCATTGCCAGCAGCCTGGTGTGCTGGGAGAAGGGAAGAGGGAATGTGGTGCCAGAGCTGCGTGCCATCGGGTTGTGTTTCCCTCTGAGGACAGAGGGTGTCTGGGCCGAGGTGAGATTGCTGGGAGTGCTTGGATGAGCTGTGCAGGAGACAGGGAGCTCGGGATTGCAGCTGCTGCTGGAACCATTGCCTTAGGTCTGCTTAGTCAGTGTCTGTGTGAAGCGGGACTTGCGCTGGAGAGGTGCTGTCGGGAACAAAGGATGGAGTAAATCCTCTCCGGGGATGTGCAGGGAGGGACTGAGTTGCAGGGAAGGAGAGTATTTCTAAGCCGTATCAATATTTCCCTGAACCTGGGGCTGGAGCAGTGAGGGGGGTGCTTGGGTTTGGCCTGGGCCTGTCAGGAAGAGCCATAAACGAGCCAGCCGAGGCCCTGAACCCTCCCTGGATGTTTGAAACGCTTCCACAGAAAGCCAAGGCAGTCATGATTGCAGAGGACAAGTTGTAGGCAACTGCTTACGATCCGTGGGGAATTTCCTGTGGAATTACCAGTCAGAGAGTGCATGCAAGCAGAGCACATCTTTTGGCTTTTTCCGGTCTGTCACCTCCTGTCTGGCTCTAGAGAGTTTTGTGCGCTCCCGTTCAGGAGGCAGCGTGTTTTCAGCTGGAAATTTGGGGTGGTTTTGTTTCCTCAGGGTCTGGGGTCTTTCCTGAGAGAATCAGCCCTCCCATAAATCCCCCGGGTCGTTCTACACAGCTGCTTTGGCCGTGGCTCAGAGAGAGAGAAGGGAAATGACTTTTTAGGGTGTTGAAATTTCTCCAGGCAGGAGTGGGAGGTCGTCTTGCCCCTCCCCAGAGCCCTGCAGGCGCATGGGAGTAGCTCAGTGCCGGCGCAGCTCTCTGAGCAATAACAACGCTTGGGAGGTTCGGGTGTTGATAACAGCTCTCCTGTCTCCTGGGGCCCAAGGTTCGGTCTCACGGTCCCGGACCGGTGAGGGAGAGAAGGAACTTGTGCTATTCCTGGAAAAGCTTCTGTTATTCCTTGTGCAGCCTTTTAATTCTGTGTTCTGATGGACTGTCCGCTGTCTTTCTAACAGGACTTGTCAGAGATTCAGATTTAGGAATTGAATTTGGGTCCGTTCACTTCAGGATCTTGACAAGCCTGAAGGCCTGGGGCGATGACTGCTCTCAGCGAGGGCTCTTTATGAATCCTCTGTCAGATTTCCCTCAGTGCTGGGCAGAAAAGGCGAGGGTTTGGATCAGGAATTCTGCAAGCAGGGCCTGTGTGACCGTTGGCTTCTTGTGTGTGTGTGTGCATCAGTGAGCCAAAATCAAGAGCGAAGGCTGGTTTGGTTTTACGAACTTAGAGTAACTTTAAAAAAAAGTAATCAACTTTTTCTTCTTTTTTAATTTAGGTGCTGGAATTGCCTCTCTGGATGTGTGCTGAGCTCTCGCTGCTGTGGACTGTGCAGCCTTAATTGCTGCAGGTTCCTGTTCTTCTCACCAGCTCAAAGTACACGTGGGGTTTTTTCCCCTTCTATATAGAGCTGTTGAGTTTGGTGATTTTCCTGAATTGAGGATATTGAAGGTCGAGAAGGAAGATTTGTCTCGTGCTTTTCTGTTGTTATTTTTAGCACCTGCTCACCATCTGGACATGGTTGGAATACTGGAAACATAAAAGTTTTTAGATTCAGTGCTTTATGCAAACCCAGGTTTTTTATCTTTTTTTTTTTTTTTGAAAGGTCTCCATTTGTCTGGGCACTGTTCCTGGTAGTTTGATGTAGAAAAGGTCACGTGAACAGCAGGGAGCAGTGAGCACTTGGAAGGGGGGGTGCAGGTATTTCATCCAGGGTGGGGCAGTGAATGTGGCCTAGGAACAGCTCTCTGGTCAAGTGAGCAGCAGAGGAACTGAAGGATGCTCTTCCCCAGCAGAGCTGCTGCTTTGTGCTCTGGGGCAGCGCTGCCGCTGCTGGGCTTCCTCGGGGAAAACAGCTCCTTTAGGATTTGCTTTGCTGCAAAGGTTTCCCTGAGCTGGGTGTCTGCAAGAGGCATCGGGATACCAGTGTCAGGAGTTTTCCATGGTTTCCAGGCTGTTGTACACAGCACGTTCCGGGCAATTTGCGAGCGTGAGGCAGAGCAAAATGGGTGCAATTGGACTCTGCAAATGCAGTTCAGGCAGACGTTGATCTTTTAACTTTTCCATGGCAGGTGCGAATTCTTGGGCATTTGTGAGTCTGCCTTGACGTGCAGGGATTGAAGGTTTTAGGTCTGGAATTGTTTGCTCAGCTTGCTCCAAGGCATGGTGTACTTTTGGAAGTGCCACACGCCTCCCAGGACCAAGGAGCTGCTGGCTGGGTGCCTGGGAACTGGGAGCCACTGGGAGGGCTGGGGGTGACACCTGGAGATGGGCTGGGGAAGCCTCAACTGGGATATTTTCCCCCCTGACGTTGGGTACCGAGGCACTAGGAAAATCCAGGTGTTGGGGAAGATGAAACAGGAAAGCCTTATAAATATGATTGCCTGACAAAAGATTTTGGGAATATGAAAACTATAAGCGACATCGAAATGAAAGCCACCTTTTGAAATACCAAGTCTTAGTTACTGAACAACTGGAAAACAATGGTATGGCTGACTGAAGGTAATCCCCTCTTGATTGAACAATACCCTCTGCTTGCAGGCAGGTCCAAGGGTCAGAGCAGACTCTACTAGCTCAGCAGAAGGGGTCCAAAGAGTAGTTTTTAGAAGTTAAGATGTAACACTCTATGGTAATATAAGAACTCTTATAGGCTGTATGTAAATGCTATAGGATTTGTATCTTGTATTAGATTGGTTAGTGACAATTAGAATATTCAGTACAGAAGATGATTTATTGTATTGTAACCAGGACTTCAGACACTCTTACTATACTCTACACACATTCTCTCTCACTACTTCTTCACCTTCATTCCTCTCTCTCCCTCTCTTTACTTACCCGCTTACTCTCTTGCTCTCTTGGGCCTGCTCAGAGCTGCCAGCTGCAGCTCTAAGCAGTGCCCCTGTACCCACGCCCTTTGCAATAAACCGCGTGTTCCAAGATCTGACTGCAGAGATCTCTCGTCACCGTCCCGACCGTCCGAACCCGCACCGAGCACCCCCGAGGCAAAGCTCCCACATCCAGGACTCCAGGATGTTTGAGTGTATCTCAAGGTACACCTGGACCTTTGCCCTGTGGCGCTCTTGAGTTTCTGTTGACTTGCCTGAATTGAGGCTACTGAGGGCGGTGGAAGATAATTTGTCTTGTTTTGTGCTTCTCTGTTGTGAGTTTTGCCTTTCAGGCTTTTCAGCTACTTTTTAAACTCAGAGTAAAAACAACCTGCTGCGCTGGCTGGGGATGTTTTCCCTCCCGGCTGGGTTTTTTTATCTGGGACCTGGCCGGTCTGTGAGGTGCCGTTCATCGCCAGGGTTTGGGTGCCGACCGTGCCGGGGATTTGTCAGGCGGGATGATTTTGGGGCTCCCGGGAACCGCGTTCCCATGGGGTGCTCTCGAGACGAGAGCGAGGGTGGGTTTGTGTGTCAGCTGAAGGAGGTGTGTGGTGGATGAATGTTTTGTTCTCCCTGTGCTGCTGTTGTTTTGGGTTTCCTGGAACAATAAAATGGAATGAATTTTCCAGAAATAGAACAATTGTTACATTGTACTGATAGGGGGTTGGCTTGTGTTGCTCTGTGTTGGTGTTTGCTGCTGCACTTGCACATATTGCTCTGTATGTCAATTGGACTTTGACCAGTGTGCATATGGATTGTATTTGTGCTTGTGTACATTGTTGTTTCCACTTGCTTTGCCGAAGTGTAAATAAAAAACCCTCGTTCAATCAAGTTGAATAAACCCTAATAAAGATACCCCCCTCCTCCCTTTTGGTTGCTTTCTTCCTTTGGTGTGGTTTAGTAATTTTTTTGCCGTATTTCTTGCTTTGCTACTCTGCTTTGCTTTACTTTTCAGTCTATTCCTCACTTGACTTTTTCTAACTCTTTATCTTTTTCTTGCTGTTTAACTGTTTCTGGATGTCTCTGTCACTCTATTTCTCAGTTTCTCTTTTTCTCTTCAACACTAATTCTCTTTTACACTCGATTTCTTTTTCTCTCAAACCCTATTCTTCTGTTTCTCTATTCCTTTTTCTATTTTTCTTTCTCTTTCTTTCTGACTCTTTCTTTCTCTCTGACTTTATTTCTCTCTTTCGGACTTTCTTTCTTTCTCTCGGACTTTCTTTCTTTCTCTCTGACTTTATTTCTCTCTTTCGGACTTTCTTTCTTTCTCTCGGACTTTCTTTCTTTCTCTCTGACTTTGACTTTCTTTCTCTCTCTCTCTCTGACTTTGATTTTCGAACTACCTTTCTCACCTTCCCTCCTTTGTTCATTTTTACCTTTCTACCTTTGTTTGTTTCTGTAGCAGCTTGGAATAAAACAAGAGACCACTCTTTCTTCAGGCATGATCTGCCCCAGGCTTTGTGTTTCTATTTTGGGAAAGTTTTAACAGTTTTGGGAATGGGCACAGGGAAAGACAAAACAGATCCATGCCCACAGACTGGTCAGGGCAGACTCTCTGCCCCTTCTGGGCCACTGACTCAAACATGAAACCCCCCAGCTTTCTGGGAGGTGAAGGAAGAACAGTCACACCTGGTGCTTCTACCTGTAGCCATTTGCCTGCTCTGCATCTTTCGCAGGAGAGCAGAAGGCCCTTAGCAAAGTGAAGATCAATGGAACAAGTTGCTCTTCCACACGGGGCTCTGGTTAAGGCTGGAATGGCTGCTGCCAGCCTCTGCACTTTCTGCCTCCCCAACTTCCTACCTTTGTTCATTTCTACCTTTCTATTTTTCTACCTTTGTTGCTTTCTACCTTTCTCAATTTCTAACTTGATACGTTTGTTTGTTTCTACCATTCAAACTTTCTATCTTTCCATCTTTCTTCATTTCCAACTTTCTGCATTTCTACCTTTGTGCATTTGTTCATTTCTACCCTTCTGACCTTCTGCCTTTCTACCTTTTTTGTTTCTACTTTTATGACTTTGTACCACCTAAGTTTTCTCTCTTTTTACCTTTGTTCATTTTTACTTTTGTTAGTTTCTAACTTTCTACATCTCTTTCTCTCTTTGTTTGTTTCTAACTTTCTAGATTTGTCCCTTTCTGCCTTTGTTTGGAACTTTGAAACTTTATACCTTTGTTTTTCTCCCCATTTTTACCTTTCTAACTTTGTTTTGAACACTCTACATTTCTAACTTTGTGCCTTTCTAAATTTGTGTTTTACTTTCTGACTTTTACCTTTCTAACTTTGTTTCTAACCTTCTTGTTAGAGTGAAGGCTCCTCTGGCCTCAGGCCCAGAGGGAAGCCAAAGCACTAGGTTTGAATTAAAACCTTTGGACAAGCTGACATCCATGGAGCCACACCGAAGTGAAATAGAAATACAGATTTTTAACTTTTAGTAGAAATAGATGCTAAGTGCCTTAAACCTGAAAAAGCTGTAGCAGAGATCTTAAACACAGCTCTTGCTGCAGCAGTGTTACCTTTTCACAGAATTCTTTACTTTAGACAAAATCTAGATAGAATTACACTGTTCACATGTTTTAGATGGAGTGTTCACATAAACCATAAGAGCTGATAGAAACTGTATGTGCAAATCTGTGTAATACAGATGTAACACTTGTGTGAGGCTTACGAGTGTTAGAGCAGGATGGGTTAAGAAAAAGAAAACTAGAATCGTGTGTTAATCTTATTGGTCAATTAACAAATAGAATCCACACTTCTGTAAGAAAAAAATAGAGTGTATGGAGCATATAGAAGAAGCTGGTTTTGCCTGTTGCTGCTGCTTGGCTTTATCGTAACCCCATTCGAACTCTGCCTTCAAGACAGCTGTGAGACTGTGAAATAAAGAACTCAGCAGAACAGCAGCCTCCTCTGCTCTTTCACCCTGGTCCGAGAAGGAGGGGTACCCTGTCAAAGGCTCAACACCTTCTGCCTTTGTGACTTTGTTTCTAAATTTCTACCTTTCTAATTTTGTTTGTTTCTACTTTTTTTTTGTTTCTTTGTTTTTAACTTTCAACCTTTCTCCCTTTAGAAATTTGTTTGTTTCTTGTATTTTACCTCTTGGATTGTTTCTAAATTTCTGCTGTTGTAACTTTGTTTCTAACTTTCTACTTTTTAAATTTCATTTGTTTTTAACTTTTTATCATTCCTCCCAGCGAGGGATGTGTGCAGAATACCAAAACGTGTTAAGTTCTTCTTTTATGCATCAATAGACAAATGCTACTGATTTAGATGTAAATTCATTTTGAAATGAGCCAGCCCTCCCTCTCTAATCTGTTGAATATAGGAGTACAAGAAGCTGAGAATAGAGATCAGCAAGTTTTGAGAATAACGAGCCGGTGTTTTTCTGTAGGAAGGAAAGCAGCAAGCGCCTGGCCCCAGGAGCCGAGACGCTCGGGCTGCAGGAGCTGCAGAGCGCCCGGAGCCGGCTTTTCCCTGTGCTCTGTGCCTGCCCCCGGGCTGAGCTGGGCGGCGCTGCTGCCGCCTGGTGGCGAGAGCGCGGCACTGCCGCCCCCGACACGGCGCCCCGGCGCTGCTGCCGCCCGGTGCCGGCTGAGCCGAGAGGGCGGCGGCCTCGGTGGCTGCCGAGCGTGGCAAGGAGCGGGAGCGAGCGGGGCCGGGTGTGTCAGCGGAGGGGAGGGGCGAAGGGCGGTTCGCAGCGCCAAGGGACACGGCCGTGCATGAGCGGGGCCACAGCTATGGAAAGGAGCGGGCGCCGTGCGGGGCGGTGACCGCGGGGAATGACAGCGCGGGGGGCGGCCCGGCGGGGCCGGTTTTGCCGGGCAGCAGAGGCGCGGTCGCAGCGCGACCCGGGCGGGAGGCACCGGGCGGGCACGGTCGGAATAGAGCCGCTCGCGTGTCGCTCTCAAGGAGGCGGCTCGGAAAGGAAGGCGCAGTTCCGCGCTCTCGGGACGGCGTTAAGTGACGTTTTTATTAGAATATTATAGTATTTATTTTATTTTATTATTTTATTATCTGCCAGGACCTTGCAGAGGGTGGTTTACACTTCCGCCACACTCAAGATGGCGGACGCAGTAGGCCCCCTGCGAGAGGTGTCCCTGCCGATGCCTGCCGCCGGTCGCGGAGCCGTCGCCCGCCTCCGGCGCGGCTGATCCCACCAGTCGTGTCCTCGCACCGGGAAGCAGCGCAGAAAATCGCGCGGAAAGCGCGGGGCCGGCGTCGGAGTCCGGGCCGGATTCAGGCAGCCGACTAGACAGAAGCCCTTGTGAGGGGCGGCGGGGGCCCTAAGTGTACCACACTAAAGATGGCGGCTCGACCGGAAGTGGCTTCTGCCAGCACCCAAGATGGCGGCGAAGGGCGGAAGTGTCGTCACTGCCACACTAAAGATGGCGGTCGTGTGCACTGTTTTCTGACCTTCTCAATATGGCGGCAGGGAAGCCCCCCCCCCCCCCCCCCCCCCCCAAGCTGCGTCTATTCGGCTGCCTGAACGCGACGCCGACGCCGACGCCGACGCCAGCCCAGCGCTTGCGCGCAATTTTCTGAGGCGTTTCCCGCTACGCGGACACCGACTGTGGGGTCAGCGGCGCCTGGGGCAGGCGGGAGCATTCAGGCAGTCGAATAGACGGACCGGGGGGGGGGGGGGGGGGTCCTTCCGGCCGCCATCTTGAGAAGGTCGAATAGCCACATCGGTGCGGTACGGGTGACTCCCGCCCTTCTTCGCCAGGAGCGCCAATGGCGGGGAGCCCGGGGAGCAGCGCTGCAGGGCCGGGGGCACCGGGGCGGGTGCTCCGGGCTCGGAGGTGAGCGGGGAACGGGGACAGCCCCGAGCGGACGGTGGGGGCCGCGGGGGATCGGTATTCCGGCCCAGAGATGAGTGTCGCGGCACAGGGGTGGCTGTCCCGGCACAGGGATGCGTTCCTGGACTGTCTAACAATATTATATAACGATCGTACAAGGAGATCTGTATAAAAAAATCCTCCGTGGTCATCCTTCTCCCAGCCCCGCTGTGTTTTCAGGATCTTGGGGGAAGAGTTTGGGTCTGGACAAGGCTCTCGGGCACAGGGTGGGATTCTTGGGGTGCAGGGCCAGGATTTGGACTCGATGCTCCCTGTGGGTCCCTTGCAGCCCAGGAAATGCTGCGATCCTGTGCCTCTGAGGGTGAAATAAAGGGGAGCGGTGGGGTTTGTGCCCGCTGTGTTCACGGCCCCGCCGGCTCAGGGCGGGTTAAAGGCGCAGCTGCCCCGAGACAGCGGGACCGGCCGGGGCGGCTCGCTCCCGGTGCTGCCGCCCCGTGGGGAGAGCCCGGCACTGCAGCCCGCGCAGGCGCTGGACCACGGGATGGGCGTGGAACAGCAGCGCAGGGGATGCTGAGGCAGCCCAGGGAATGCTGCGGTCCCAGGGAAGGCTGAGGCGTCCCCTGCCCGGGGCACTCGGCAGCAAAGCCCTGATGTTGAGCAGAAAAAGGAAAGTTCTGGGTTAGTGGGAGGAGGTTTCTGGAATGGAGCTGGGACAGGTGCTGATCCACGCATGGAATCACGGGCTGGTTTGGCTTGGAAGGGACCACCAGGATCATTTACACTCTGTTTGTTGTCTGATTGCACAGCGAAGAACATCCAGAACTGCCGCCTCACCCTCACGGACAGCAGGAATGTCTTCCATAGCTCTTGTTTTGGAATGGGAATGGCTGTTGGGAGCTCTGGCAGGACCAGGTAAGAAGAGAAATGGGATCATTGTGGCTGCTGCTGGAGGTGGTTTTCTGCTTTCCGGCTGTTCTTCTCATTGATCCTTTCACAGCAGTGTTCTAGGGCACGTTTGAGGGTAATTGCAGGAATTTGAAACCAGATAAAAACTGGTGGGGAAAAAATGTGAACGTGATCCATTTCTGGTAGTTCCAAGCTTCTCCCACAACACCGTTCCGGGGGAAACCTGATGAAAGGGTAAAGACGCAGAGGAACAAGTGCTGTAAAGCCCCCTGGCGCTCTGAGAGAGCAAACCTTCCAGTAGTCCCAGCAGATCTCTTGGAGAAAGTGTGGGATCGCAAGGTTTTCCAGGAAAGCAAAACAAGGGCGGAGATGAGGGAATGGGCTTCCAGTTCTTCCTTTAGCTGAAAGCCGGGGGGAATTGAGAGGGGCCACAAGAACTGTTTGTGTAGGAAAATGGGAGTTTGGGGGCTGAATCTGAGTTTCCCTCTGGGGTATTTTTGAGGGAAAAGCTGAGGTGGTGTTCAAGGGAGAGAATGCAGATTTTTGGGGTGGAAAAGGTTGAATCAATATTGTAGAGGAAGTAAAACGTTGGGGGTAAAAGTGGATGCAATGTGGAGGGGACAGATTGAATATTTTGGAGGCAAAATGGGGAACTGAGTAGTGGAGAGATGGGGAACATTTTGGAGGCAACACTTGACAAACTCTCTGGGGTGGAGAACGACCACATTGAGGGAAAAATGAGGTGATGAGCAGTGGGCACGTAGGGAAGGTCGTGGGGGTAAATCTTGAGAAAAGCCCCGTGGTATTCAAGAAATCCTTGGAAGCAGGACTGAGGAATTCAGTGGTGGAAAAATAGGGGAATTTTGCGGGGGTAAAACTTTAAAAGATCTAAGAGTTGAGAGTGTGTGTTTTTAGGTAGGAAGGATGTCTTGTTGAAGTTGGGCGTCTGGATTGTGGCATTTATGGATCACAGGGTGTTTTCCCAGAAAGTAGAAGATAAAGGAGACTCCCAAAGCCTCGGTAGCTGTGTTAAGAAATCCCTGCCAGGGAAGAAAGGTACCTAAACCTCCTAGAAGTAGGGACTAATTGGCATGGGAAGGGGAAAACCCACCCCCAGTGGGAGAGAGCACGCCGGGTAAGGGAAGAGAAGGATGCCCTTAAGAAGAAGCAGGGAAGGTGAATTTCTCGGCTTGCTAAAATGTATCGAAAAGTTTGGAATCTGGGTCTGTGTGGAGGCCGGGATTTTCTCGGCCATATGCAGAGCCCAGCACTAGGAATAAAGGAATTCCAGGCTTTACAACGCCAAAAATGCAGTACCAGAGAGTTCTGTTATCCCGAGGACTTGGGGGATATTTGGCAAAAATTTCCGGGGGCCCAGGCTGGACCGAGCTTTTAACGCTCCCCGGATTCACGGGATCGGGGATTCCGGCGTGCCCTGCACGGGTTTTTTCAGGGAAGTCCCAAATCCTTCGTGTGAGCACGAAGCAGAATCCCCTGGGAGCTGTGAAGGCAACAGGATATTTCTTGGGAATTTTGAAGGGTTGGGTGAGTCCTCAGTGTTAGGTTGGAATGAACGCAAATTGTCCGGGAGTTGCTGGTTTGGGGATGGCCGGGTCTGGGTTTGGATTTGTGGGCACCGAGTGTTCCTTGTGTCAGCTTTAGGTCTTCTGGATTGGTGGGAATTGTCAGAGAAAAGAGAAGGCAATTGAAATGCGGAGCTCCATTCCCGGAGAAATGGTCGGGATGGGAGCGGGAAGGCTGTGGAGCTGCTGGGAGCTCGTGGAGAACGAAAGGATCTGAGGCCTGGAGGCAAAAGCTGTGGAACAAAGCCTGAAAAGGGTGTGGGGTGGGGCGGGAGGGGGAGGAGGGCACCGTGGTGGGGGGAAAGAGGGAAAGGATCCCTGCTCCGGGAATCCAGCAGGGACCAGGAGAGGATCATTTTCCATCCACTGCTCTCAGTGGAATCCTAATAAGGACGGTGGAAGGGAAGTGATTCGTTTGTTCTTAGGTTTGGAATGAAAGGTGCTCTTGCAGAGGGGACTATTGACCTGTTAAAATTCTGTGGGATACAGGAAAAGAGGGAGGAAGCAAGCAGCTGGGGAATGAAGGGGTGGATTTTTTGGTGGATACAGGGAAAGAGACGGGAAGGGGCTCTCAAGTAAAATACACCTCACGGGCAGCACCAGGAGAAGCCTCAAGTGCCCTTTTTTTCCAAGCTCTGGCATTCCAGAGGAGTAAGCATTGGTCAGCCCATCACTTTCTGTATTCCTTGGATGCCCAGTGCTTTGTTGGGAAGAGATAATATTTGGAAATGAACAAATCCGGGGATGTAATTTCCTGATAGTAAAGCCCCAGAGAGCCTGGTTTTGATATCCTTCCAGCACCCAAACGCAGCAGAGGGAATCCTGGCGGAGCTGGAAAACGCTGTCGCTCCGTCGGTGGAATTCCTGGGAACTGGAAAGCAGCAGAAGCAGCAAGAACAGAGTTGGAAGCAGGCTCCAGCCGGGTAAGGCAGACACCAAATCCTTTGGAACTGGGCAGGGGTGGGAAGAATGAATTCTTACATTTGTAGCCCAGGGATTCCTGAGCAGGATCCCGGCAGGGAAGACTGCAGGGATCAGGCTGGGGCCTGATTTCAGCTGGGGGCAGCGAGCCTTGGAATTGGCTGAAGGGAAGAAAGAGGGATCCTTTGAGCACAAGGATCAGGTGTCAAATGCGGAGATGGCATCAGACAATTCCTCGGGAGGGTTTAGTTCCTGGGCCAAATCGATCTCCTGCCTTGTGAAGGAGCTCAGAGATCTGGGAAGAGCCCAAGCAATGCAGGGAATGCACCAGCAGATAAAAGTGCCGGGGAACGGTGGGGAAAAGCATCCGAACAGGGGGCCTCGTTTTGTACAGGGACGGTACAAAAAATTGTCCGAAAGAATAGGAATGGAATGGGATTTTACGTATTCCTCGGAGGCCACAATCCAGTGGGAAGGCTGAGAGAAAGAAACAAGGCCTAAAAAGGCAGATGAGCCAAATCTGCCCAAAGCCTCCAATGGCCACATTCCCTGGCATTGCTGAGGACTTCAGCCAAGCTCCAAGCAAAAGGTGAGCCCCTGATTTTGGTGCCAAGGGAAACTCCAAGTTAAGAATGATCCAAATATGAAGCGCTTCTCACAAAACTCAGCTTTGCAAACCTTTCTTTGGGCTAAAATAGAAAAGATGGGAATGCCCTTGGCAGAAAAGCAGCTGTGAGGCACAGCAGGCTTCAAATGCCTGTCAGCAGGAGCTCCAGGAGAAACGGCTGTGGCTCCGGGCATCCTGGGCTTTCCAGGCAGGTTTTGTACTGGATTGCAAGGCAGTTTTCCTGCCTCTGGGGGGTGGCACCTGCATCCCACTGGAAAGGGAAAATGTGGAGAGAGGGGCAAGCGGGAAGACGGTTGCTGATTGTGTCCTTGGATCGCAGTTCCTCCCGGTGAGTCTGTGCTGCTGGAAGTTTGAAGGAGATCAGCCTTGGAGTACGTGTGGGTTCACCTGTGGGGTTTGGGAGCGACGCCGGACATGAAATTCCAGGGATGTTCCCCTTGCTGGAGTGAGAAGCAGTGGAAGCACTTTGCTGTCTGCTTCTTCATCGCCTTCGCCTCGGTCCCCTGGGGCTCCAGGTAATCCCCTCTCACCTTTGCTTTTCCAAGGGTCTCTAAATGAGGGCTTGAGCTTTGGTGTAGCTCCCTTTACAGGGAAGATCTGTTCCAGGAAAGGTCTCCTGGTCTGGCCCGATGGCGTTGCAGGCAGAGCAGGAAACCCCGCAGCTCCTGTGGCTCCCTCATCTGATTTGCCTGCAGGCAGCAGCAAGGATCATTCCCAAGTGTCATCCCCTGGCTCTGTGACTCGGTGAGGTTGTGTTCCCCCAAAGGCCAGGGGCCGCTTTGTTTTGCAGCTTACGAAAGTCCAGCTCGGTGGTGCTGGGTTTGGTTTTTGTGTGCAATGAAGGCACTAAAAAATTCCCCTCCTTCACTGGCACAGCCCTGGAGTGGGAGCAGATTCCCCTTATCCCGCAGTTATACCGCTCCTGCCCTGGATCCCTGCGGTGCCGTGTGTTCTCCAAGCTCACAGCACTGCTGGCTCTAGACAAGAAAAACAATCCCTGTTCCTTCTCTTCTCCGTCCTTGATGTTCCCAGGCCCTGCATCTCCCTGGCTATTCCCTGTGGGAGTCTTCATCTCCATCCCACCTTATCCCGATCAAATAAGGGTCTGAGACGTGTTTAGCAGCAAATGCATTCTTGTAAAGAAAGCCAAGAGCAAAGAGCATCCAGATGCAGAGAAGTCTTTAGAAAAGCGTTCCAGACGTGCAAATGAGGGATGTGTCTTCCTGCATCTCCTGTTGTTTTTCTCTGTCACGTTTTGGAAGGGTTTCTCTCAGTGATTTCCTGCAGTCCAGGTGCGTCCCTTCTTTTGTCCAAATCCAGTGCCAGAGGATCGAACAACTGACAAGTGGGGCCTGGGATGAAAACAGTTCTCCTAAAATGAGGGAAACAATGCTAGAAGAGAAATGAGCATCCTTTTAATGCCTGGAATAAAAATGCTGGAAAAGGGCACTTTTTATTTGATAAGGTGTCATTCTCCTTTTTTTTTCCATAGCTAAAACTCCACGGTGAGCAATCAGAGCAGAAATAGGAAATGCAGGAGTCTTGGATTCCACAGTGGGATTAACTTCCCTTTTCTGCTCTCTTTCAGGACAGGAAAAACCACTGAACTCGCCCCATCTTTGGGACCAAGAGCTTTGGTGCTGGAGTAGGCAAAGCCAGCTAGGGCCCTCCTTGTCCTGCCCATGGTGTGGGTCAGGGACAGGCTCGTCTTCTCCTCTGTGCTGGGATGAACTGCCTAGGGAATGCTATTTCTGACAGCCCGGTCCTAGCCCCGGCTACTGGAAGTGGGCGGAGGTGAAGAGGCAAGTGCCAGAGTTGCTTGGGGATGATGGAATTGTGGTGTTTGGCTGTGCCCAGAGGGGCAGGTTGGGCATTTCTGTGTGTCTGAGGACCGGTTTGGGTGCTGGGGAGCCCAGGGAGCCGAGCTCTCAGTGCATTCCCAGCTCACCCGGGGGTGGGAGCTGGTGCAGGGCTGGGTGACAGCCTCTGGTCGGGCTCGGGGCAGGCCCTGGCCCCGGCACAGACACGCTGGGGTGGTTTGGGGATGCTTGGGGAGCCGTGGGAAGAAAATGAGGGATGGTGCTGGGCAGAGCGATCGGCCTGTGCTCGTGTCAGCGCAGCCGTGCAGGGCACTGGGATCTGGGTAAAGCACCGGCTCTCCTGGTGTTCAGGGATGCAAGGTCTGTATTTATCCATACATATTTATCCCTACATATTTATCACTATATTTATCCATGGATTATCCATATATGTTTATCCATATACATTTATCCATATATTTATCCACGTATTTACCCATGTATTTATCCCTATATTTACGCATGTATTTCCCCAGGTATTTTATGAACACTCAAGTGCCATATCCATGTATTTTATGAGCACTTCCAGGGTTGGTGACTCCACCACTGCCCTGGGCAGCTGTTCCAGCGCTGGACAACCCTTCCCATGCTGGGCCAGGAGATGGATTCTGGAAATGCAGACTCCGAGGAGCAGGGGATTAAGGCAGCATTGGATTCCTTTATTCTCCCAGAAGGATAAAGGAGATTTATCCCCAGACGAACCAGAGGTGATCACACTGAGGTCATTAGTGGGATTTCTTCCTTACTCCCACAAATACCCACTGGGGTGACAGAGTTCCCTACAAGGGCAGTGTTGGAAGGAGCTGCTGGAATGTTTTGCTGTTTATTGGGATTCACAGGATGTTTGGTGTCTCTCAGAGCTGTTCCAGGCTCTCCACAGACCCAAACGCTCCTCACACTTCTCCTCAGAGTAGAGAGGTTTCCCAGAGTGCTGGTTTTTAATTTCAGATGCTGGGATAACGACACGGCTTCAGGAAGCAGGAGACTCATTGTGCTGTGCCTCAGTCCAGGCAGGGACAACCCCCAGCTAATAAAAACCTCTTTAAAGCACAAAAAGTCCCATTAAACTGATATTATAAAGGCTGCAAATTGAAGCAGGCCTCAATCAGAAAGCAGCAGAATTTAATTCCCCCCCTTACCCATGTGCATGATGATCTCCTTCCTAATTGCCCATCCACGCTTTTCCCACAGAAGTGCTGTCCCGAGGTTGGAGATGGTTCCAGCTTTATGGAGCTTTGATCTTTATCTGCTTTTACTTTTTACAGAGCACAGAACCCGAGAGTGGCAACTGCTTTCCTCTTGTTCCTCCTGTGGCAGTGAACTGCTCTTCCCAAGGACGGCTGCAGGAATTCTCAGGCAGCATAACGTATGGAATGCCAGGCACGCTACAGAATTCCAGTGGGAGCAGCAGGAACTTCTGTTCTTTACTGGCAGGGCTGTGCCATGAAGGGGAGCTCGGAGATATTGGTCAGCTCAGGGAATGAGCCTGGCTCATGGTAAGGAAATTCACTGTGCAGTTACTTCGGGCCCTTCTTCTCCTTCTCCTTCTCCTTCTCCTTCTCCTTCTCCTTCTCCTTCTCCTTCTCCTTCTCCTTCTCCTTCTCCTTCTCTCCTTCTCCTTCTCTCCTTCTCCTTCTCTCCTTCTCCTTCTCCTTCTCCTTCTCCTTCTCCTTCTCCTTCTCCTTCTCCTTCTCCTTCTCCTTCTCCTTCTCCTTCTCCTTCTCCTTCTCCTTCTCCTTCTCCTTCTCCTTCTCCCTCTCTTCCCAACACCAGTTCCAGACCTCAGTATAATCCATGTTCCCACAGCCTGACCTTGCAGTTTTCCCAGTTTAGCAGCCCCAGCCACACTTGCAGCCTCTTTGTCTGGACTTTGTCTTGCTGAAATCTCCCTTTGTTGATCCTTTGCTGCCTCACCTTTTATCCAGCAATAACGTGCAGTGGGTGGCAGCTTCTCAGAATTCCCTCCCTGTTCCACTGGAAACATTCCCAAGTGGAAGCAGCTGCACTGCCCATCAGCACTTCCCTGCTTTTAGGGGTGGTTGTGGCATGAAGGATGCAACAAATGGAGTTGGCTCCAAGGGGATGAAATGCTCCCCCTGAGGCTGCTCAGAGAGCTGGAGCTGAGGAATCCGGGTGGGAATCACTGCAGGAAGAAGGAAGGAAAAGAGAGCAGAGGAACAGGGATGCAATTCCAACCTCTCCAAAGACTGGGATGGGCACATTCACCATCACCATTTAATCTAGACACGATTTCTTCTTTGCCTCTGGCTGCCAGGAGCAGGATGAGCAGTTTAATGAGTTTAAATAGTGAATAGTTTAATTAGCTGGAAGAGACTGGATCAATAGCTGCTTAAACAAACAACTGGATCCCTGTTTCCAAGCTTGGATGTAGTTTTGGAAGGTTCCCGGCAATTTGGCAGGGATTAGTGATGCTGAGAATGTGCTTTTTTGTGGGTTTGGGGCTTTTACTCCTGTTCATGTGGCTGCTTTTTCTTGTTGAGTGGCAAACAGGAGGGAAAGAGCAACGATGGAAGGAATTCCACTCTTGCTGCTTGAAGGGATGGATCAGGAAGGGAACAGGCTGCAGGGAATTTGGAGTGCAAACTGAGAGCTCTCCGATATTTTCAGCTCAGTCAGTCCATCAGTGCTTGGTGGCTGTTTAGGCCACGTGCAAGGTGAATGATGGTGCACATGGCAGAGCTGCTGGTGGCTCCTTCCCCTGCCCGGCTGTCAGTCACCCTGCAGGGTGCTGGAGCAGCGTGCCAGAGGCCATGGATCCTATGGATCCCATGGATCCCAGGGGCGTGATCAGGAGCCTGAGCCTGCTGGCCACTCCTTGCTCTCTCTTATCCTGATTTTTCAGCTCTGCAGCGAATCCAGCTTGAGTTTTTCAACCCCCTAGAAACCCAGGGACCTTTCACGTCTGTTCTCAGATCTGGGATTTAAATCCAGCCCTTATCAAAGCACCCTGTGACCAGGCAGGCCCTGAATCCCAGCAGGGATCTGATAAAGAGGGACCTGACATCCTAAAGAAACCCTTTGAAATCCTGCTGGGATTGATTTGTATCCATAATGGAGCCCCGAGCTCTCTGCCAGGGAGAGATGAAGCTGCTCCTTTGCTTTATTATCCTCAGGCCCTTCCCAGCTTTGAGGGAAATTCAGTCCCTCTTCAAGCCCCAAAATCATGGAAAAGCTCCTTTGTATCCTCTCCACAGCCCCTACGTGGATTAATCAACTTTTTATTTGATATGGTGTCATTCTCCTTTTTTTTCCATGGCTAAAACTCCACGGTGAGCAATCAGAGCAGAAATAGGAAATGCAGGAGTCTTGGATTCCACAGTGGGATTAACTTCCCTTTTCTGCTCTCTTTCAGGACAGGAAAAACCACTGAACTCGCCCCATCTTTGGGACCAAGAGCTTTGGTGCTGGAGTAGGCAAAGCCAGCTAGGGCCCTCCTTGTCCTGCCCATGGTGTGGGTCAGGGACAGGCTCCTCTTCTCCTCTGTGCTGGGATGAACTGCCTAGGGAATGCTATTTCTGACAGCCCGGTCCTAGCCCCGGCTACTGGAAATGGGCGGAGGTGAAGAGGCAAGTGCCAGAGTTGCTTGGGGATGATGGAATTGTGGTGTTTGGCTGTGCCCAGAGGGGCAGGTTGGGCATTTCTGTGTGTCTGAGGACCGGTTTGGGTGCTGGGGAGCCCGGGGAGCCGAGCTCTCAGTGCATTCCCAGCTCACCCGGGGGTGGGAGCTGGTGCAGGGCTGGGTGACAGCCTCTGGTCGGGCTCGGGGCAGGCCCTGGCCCCGGCACAGACACGCTGGGGTGGTTTGGGGCCGCTTGGGGAGCAATGGGAAGAGAATGAGGGATGGTGCTGGGCGGAGCGATCGGCCTGTGCTCGTGTCAGCGCAGCCGTGCAGGGCACTGGGATCTGGGTAAAACACCGGCTCTCCTGGTGTTCAGGGATGCAAGGTCTGAGGGACTGGATTTACTTGGGGCTTTCCAGGACAGCAGGAAGAAGAGGAAATGTGGTGCCAGAGGTGCATCCCATCAGGTTGCATTTCCCTCTTTCCCATTTCCATTTCCTCCTCAGTGCAGGTGTCCCCTGCAGCCCATGAGCACGGGGCCGGTGACAGCTCCCTGTCTGTAGAGGGATTCCTTATGGAACAAGGGCATATGATACCCCTGGAAAGACTGGACACTGCAGGGTTGCTGAGGAAAAGCTCCTGAACAGGCCCCTGACTGCAGGCAGCCCTGAGAGTCCTTGGCAAGGTATACAGCTGCCCGGCTCCCCCTCTGATTAGAGTCCATCTAGAGGGACTGGGCATGAATCTTTGCAAAAGTAGATATAAGTTGGCATAGTTGAACAATAAAGGGAGAAGGATGCTTAATCGTATCGGTGTACGTGTCGTTTATGCGGCCAGCTCTCCGGACTCGGTCCTAACACCTGTCCTCCTCCTGTGCCCCTTTTGTTGGACAAGTCTCAAATGGCAACACACATTCCCAAAGCCTGTCTGCTTCCTTAAATCCATGGACCAGCTAGTGCTGTCACTGAACAGCTGAAATGAGCTTTCAGAGCCTATAAACTAGCAGGAGTGACAAACAAAGGGATTTGAATCTGGAAATAGGTGAGGTCCACCCACCCACTGCTGCTGATGCAGAGACTGGGGCTCGGGGCATCTGTGCAGCCCTTCCCTTTGGCACTGATCCTGCACTGGAATGTTGTGTTGCTGCCAAACCGGGCCTCAAACCAGGAGAAGGTAAGCCCTGACCATTTGCCCCTGACCCTGGCACACCCACAGTGTGTTATCTGGAGCGTGTGCCTCAGCTGGTGTCACTTGAGTTTCACCAGAGTTGCAAGTTGGCTCCTGCTCTGGGCGATTGCGAGTGACCATCGCATCAGTTCTGCACTAAACACCGTTTAGCCAGACCCAGAGATTTGGCCACATAGTGACTTCTGAACAGAAAATCAGAATGCAGGAAAAGTGCCAGGACCACGGACGGGCCCAGGTACAGCACGGTCTTTGTGGGTCACTGTCACTCCACTCTTACAGTCTCTCCTCATCTTTCTTGTGGGCTCCCTTCAGGTACAGGAGCCATTGCTCACTGGTGTTTTTGACTATTCTCTGTCAAGGAAAGGAGTTGAATTTCCTTATCAAATCTAATATATCCCATCTGGAGCACTAACTGAATTAGATAATTGGATAATTAGTTAATTAGCCAATTTTTCGGCGCGCACACACACCACCCACACCTATCACTCATCCTAAGCTCTACCCCCCATTCATCGCAG